>NC_085021.1:9109815-9129815 GCF_963692335.1 Osmerus eperlanus
GTAGCAACAGCAGATGTGAGTGTGTGTACACAGCTGTCTAACCACTGTAATTACTATAATTACATACATAGGAAACAGTTGCAATTCAACTGTACAGTAAGTTGTTTAAATTGGTAGGAAAATGACATCCCATTTGCTTTAATTGTGGCCTAACAAGCTAAGAAGCTTTCCTTTGTGGTGGAGTGCACTGCTCCCAGTCAACTGACCCCGATCACTCTGCTTCCAACAAGACCTCCTCTTACTAAAGGGGGGGGGGGGTCGGTGTGTGAATGGGGGGGGGGGTTATAAACTGTAGAGAGAGATAGAGAGCTGTGCAGATGAATAAATAGAGCTGCACTGAAGGAGAGATGGAGGAGGGCAGACTGAGAGAGGGTTAGAGCAAGAGGTGGAACAGCAAGAGAATCAAATGGGAGGTGAGGAGAAACAATGAGAGAGAGCGAGTCAGCGAGCGACGGGGGAAGGGGGAGGGAGGGTCTGTCAGAATGTCAGGAAGTGTGTATTGCCCATGCTCCCTGGGTTCCCTAGGTAACAGCTGTATGACTGGCATTGTTCTATTCAGGAGACCCTCCTTTCCTGCTCCCTGTAGTCTCTCTGCTGCCTGCTGACCCAGCTGAAGGTTGCCCTGCTAACCACACCTCCGGACTGTGATCAGTGGTGGGCTCAGGGCCAGGGGTCAGAGGTCAGAGGTCAGGGGTCTGGGGTCAGGCACAGCTATCATAGCTTCTGTAGACGTAGTCTGGTAAAAGAGGAGGGGCAGGTGTCTGTATTTGTAGTCTGGTAATAGAGGATCTCTTCCCAGCAGCCTGAAGGCCCATAGCAGCTCTTTCCCCATCTCTGTCCAGCATCTACATTCAGCATATCTGCCTCATTTGGCTGTTGGCTTACGTAAGAGGATTAAATGCTAAGTCTAATAGCAACAGGAATGTGCCTTCCTACCCACAGCTAAAAATACTGTGTCATTAAAAGGACACACTAGTATCCTATCTCTCTTTTTTCTCTCAGTCTCTGTCTGTCTCTCTCCCTCTCCCAGTCTCTCTCTTTCTCTCCGTGAGCTCAGAGGGAGAGATGGGGAGGGAAGGAGGGACGAAGTAAACAAGCAGAAATAGAAGACAGGAACGGGACAAGATGAGGCCGAAAGAAAGCCAGGCAGGTGGATGTGTCTGCTGCTGTACTTTAGAGTAAAGTGAGTAGACCTCTCCCTCTGTCACACACACACACCTGCTTAGCTCCACCTCACTGCCTGTTTTGGGGTCTAATTTTGAGTCCAACCTTCCCATGCCGTGTGGGCTACATCTGTGGGGTTTTGAGTCAAGAGTCTGTATGAGTCTGTACTGTGTGAGTCTGTATGAGTCTGTACTGTGTGAGTCTGTACTGTGTGAGTCTGTATGGGTCTGTACTGTGTGAGTCTGTATGAGTCTGTACTGTGTGAGTCTGTATGAGTCTGTACTGTGTGAGTCTGTATGAATCTGTACTGTGTGAGTCTGTATGAGTCTGTACTGTGTGAGTCTGTATGAGTCTGTACTGTGTGAGTCTGTATGAGTCTGTACTGTGTGAGTCTGTATGAGTCTGTACTGTGTGAGTCTGTATGAGTCTGTACTGTGTGAGTCTGTATGAGTTTGTATGAGTCTGTACTGTGTGAGTTTGTATGAGTCTGTACTGTGTGAGTCTGTACTGTGTGAGTCTGTACTGTGTGAGTCTGTATGAGTCTGTACTGTGTGAGTCTGTATGAGTCTGTACTGTGTGAGTCTGTATGAGTTTGTATGAGTCTGTACTGTGTGAGTTTGTATGAGTCTGTACTGTGTGAGTCTGTACTGTGTGAGTCTGTACTGTGTGAGTCTGTATGAGTCTGTACTGTGTGAGTCTGTATGAGTCTGTACTGTATGAGTCTGCACTGTGTGAGTCTGTATGAGTCTGTACTGTGTGAGTCTGTACTGTGTAAGTCTGTACTGTGTGAGTCTGTATGAGTCTGTACTGTGTGAGACTGTTGTAGTCTACTGTGTGAGTCTGTATGAGTCTGTACTGTGTGAGTCTGTACTGTGTGAGTCTGTACTGTGTGAGTCTGTATGAGTCTGTACTGTGTGAGACTGTTGTAGTCTACTGTGTGAGTCTGTACTGTATGAGTCTGTACTGTGTGAGTCTGTATGAGTCTATACTGTTGTAGTCTGTACTGTGTGAGTCTGTATGAGTCTGTACTGTGTGAGTCTGTATGAGTCTGTCTGTGTAAGTCTGTACTGTGCAAGACTGTTGTAGTCTGTATTGTCTGAGTGTGCAGGATTCTGAGTGCTGTGTTCTCCAGGACACCTGATCTCTGTGTGCTGTATTTATAGCTGACTGAGGATAGGCAGCCTGCTGGGATCAGACTGTGGTGAACACACTGTTGACTGGGTACATTCCCCTCAGGTAACCTGACCTGCCCACCAACAACCCGTGTGTGTGTTTCGAAGTGTGTATGTGTGTGTTAATGTGTGTGTGGGAGTCTTTGTGTGTGTGTGTGTGTGTGTGTATGTGTGTGTGTGGGAGTCTTGGTAAGCGTGGGATGTTTACAACGATCTGCTGCATCACCTCAGGCTCGACTGTAGCAGTCTCCAGTTGTACTCCCACCATGTTGGAGCTGTACGCACGTAGAGAGGTGAAGACTGAGCCTCAACGTGGATCCTGTATGCAGAAAATGGGAGGTGGAGAGAGAGAGAGAAAAGATAGAAAGATGATGTGTGGGGAAATACGAGAGGGGGAGGAGAGAACTCAAGAGAAAGGAGCGAAGCGGAGAGAAAGTTGAGGAGAAACTTGGAGAGCCTGACCCCGACTCCCATCCCTCTGCTGTGTCAGACAGGGAAGCAAGAAGGGATGACGAGGGAAAGATGGATGACAATGTTCCCAGAAGTCCTTCATCCCTAAGTTCCCCTAAAGTGCTGCAGAACAGGATGATTTAACATCTTTACCTCCTCCTCCAAAGCAACACACACACGCGCGCACACACACAAACCCACACACCGAAGCACACTCACAAGCTTACACACTTACATTGCTGCTGATGAGGCAGGTCCGTGACAGTACGATGGATAGGAGTGTGTGTGTGTGTGTGTTTGTGTGTGTTTATGATTTTGTGTGTGTGTGCTCAGCTGGCAACCCTCCAGTCTCAGAGGTCTCTTAATGAAGAAGAAGTGTTGGAGGAGTCTGTGTGTCACAGGGGCTGGGCAGGTGACCAGGGACTATCTCACTAAGGGCTGCTCCTGCTGACTTGTCAAGTCTAGGGCATCCCATCCGTGTGTGTGTGTGTGTGTGTGTGTGTGTGTAGTGGGGGTCACCACAGGATTTTTTTCCCTCCCAGCAGGAGCAATTAGGGGAGGGGAGAAAAGAGGAAGAAGGGAGAGGAGCAGAGCAGCGAGGAGCAGCGAGGAGCAGAGAGGAGCAGAGCAGAGAGGAGCAGCGAGGAGCAGAGAGGAGCAGAGCAGAGAGGAGCAGAGCAGAGAGGAGCAGAGAGGAGCAGAGCAGAGAGGAGCAGAGCAGCGAGGAGCAGAGAGGAGCAGAGCAGAGAGGAGCAGAGCAGAGAGGAGCAGAGAGGAGCAGAGCAGAGAGGAGCAGAGCAGAGAGGAGCAGAGAGGAGCAGAGCAGAGAGGAGCAGAGCAGAGAGGAGCAGAGAGGAGCAGAGCAGAGAGGAGCAGAGAGGAGCACATTGCTTCACAGGCAGTAAATGGATAATAAAGATATTATATTGTGTCACTTGTTCTGACTGGAGCAGAAGCTACTCTATAACTCTACTGAAAGACTCTCAGGAGGCTCACTACACTGGCTGGCTGGCTGACTGGTTTAATGAATAACTGTCTGGTTGGCTGCTTGACAGGCAGACATGGGACCTAGCTGACAGGGAGGACACAAAGGAACAATAAACATCTATCCGCTTCTATTTACATTATGGTTCACTTCAGGTCTTTCTCTCCCCCTTCTCTGTTAGTAGTGTATCTGGTTTCTGAGGCGCCTAAGTGGCTCACTGGATATCTCTCCTCTCCTCTCCTCGCCTCTCCTCTTCCCCTGTCCTTTTCACCATCAACCTTTGACTCAGAACATGTCAGCTTCATCTTATGCTGTAGGAGCAAAACTGTGTGTGTGTGTGTGTGTGTGTGTGTGTGTGTGTGTGTGTGTGGCCAGACTAGTATAGATTACACTTAAAGGCCCACCTCTACTGGGAGAAACAAATTATGTCAATTAGCAAATTACAGAGTTCCAGTGGCTGCATTATTAATACAGCAGTCATTAGCATCTTGCTGGAACCCTCTGTAGGGATCTGCTATCAATAGAACACACACACACAAACACACAAACATTTTGTAAATATAGCACAAGACGGACCCAGGGGGTTACAGGAAATGATATTATCAGTCTGGTGCTTGTTAGTTGGGAGAAATTAGCCTGAAATCCCTCAGGAAGACAGGACTGGTCTGGATGGAGGAGAGACCAGTCTGATCTTCCCTCTGCTCTATTTTTCCACTCCTCTCCTCTCTTCTCCTTCGCTGCTACATCTCTCACTCTGCTCTCTCACTCTGCTCTCTCTCTCTCTCTCTCTCTCTCACTCTCTCACTCTCTCTCTCTCTCTCTCGCTGTCTCTCTCTCACACGCACACACACACACACACACACATTTATCCTCATTCTGGCTCCCGACTGACATTTATTTCCCATATGTCACAATATTCTTTACCAGTGTGCTGACATTTACCAAGAGGCCTCACCACCGTTTCCTGGGGACTCTACCCCCCCCCCCCATACACACCCTCACACACACACACACACACCCTCACACACTCAGATGCAGCACACACACCGACGTACACCTGTAGTAACGTGTGTGTGCTTCTGTGGGACTCGTAGCGGTAGCCTAACTGAATGGTTCCACATGATGAATCAGGGGGTAATGTGAGAAGCCACATGAGCCCGGCCTCTCAGATTTATGGTCCTGTAGCATCAATAATGAATTCATCAATCTCTACCTCTCTCCTTCACCCTCTCTCTCCTGCTCTCTCTTAGTCTCTCTGTCAGGAGTGAGACGAGAGGTAGACAAGATAGAAAGCGGAGAGGACCGATAAGGAGAGGAGGGGGTGGAGCCAGAGAGGAGAAAACAGGAGAGAAGAGGAGTGGAGAGGAGAAGGGAGGAAGGAAGGACAGGACAGGAGGAAAGAGGAGAGGAGATTTGTGGTACCTGTGTTCCTGTGACTCAGCACACAGCATATCAAGGTGACTGGAGGAAACGTTTTTGTTAGGTGTAAACACCATGGTAACAGCAGTACTTCTAATCACCTACTCATGGAACCAGAGGTGTGTGTGTGTGTGTGTGCTGTAGTCCACCTCTGCATTCACAGCATGTCAGTTCCTCTCCTCTTCCTCCACAGGCCCCAGAGGATGAGGAGGAAAACGTGAGGAGGACAATGTCTTTGTACTCTTGTCTACTCTGTGTGAATATTTCCCTAGTCGGGGAGTCATCGTTAGTTTAGCTCACAGCCACCAGCAGTGCCAGCTTCCAGTAATGGAGATCATAAGACACTCACACACACACTCACTAACACACAGACTGCAACTGAGGGTTGGGCTAGTCGGGTTAGGGGTAGTCGCTTTGGCACAAGGAGGAAAGAGAGATGTTCTGTGTAGCTCCTTGGCAGCCATCTTTCTTCCTGTCGGGGCGGGGGGAGGGGGGGGGGGAGGGGGGGGGGGGGGGCGGGCGGTATGCAACCTGACCACGTGTGTCCTTGTCTCTCCATCACCCTGGCTGTGTAGCCTTCATCCTCCCCAGCAGGAGACTAAACGGCCTGACCTCAGGGTCACTACCCACAACCCCTCAGCAGCCACACACACTGCCCCCCGCATTCCACACGGTTGACAATGGATACGGGCGCTGGGAGAGAAGGAGGGGTGCGGGGAGCATTCAGCCTCTTGGAGCAGAGGGGGGACCCGGCGGGCCAGTGAACTACACACACATCTACACACACACTCACACACACATACACACTCACACACCCACCAACACGCACACGCTCATTCACGCACATTCGCAATCTATCACACTCATTCAAGAGGTGTGTTCAGTGTTGTGTGCACGGCAGTGTGATGGTGGCAATCTTCTCAGTGGATGAGATCTCTGCTGTGACTACATGCTTTTTAGGTTTCTCTGCAGAAACACTGCCACAATCTCTCTCTCTCACACACACACAAACACACACACACATGCACACACACAACCCTATGCCCTACAAGTCCATGGACCCTTAGAATTCCTCACTCCTCTCAGACAGCTGTCTTCTCTGCTCAGTATCACTGTGTGTGAGGGTGGTGGGGGCGTAGGTTTGTGTGTGTGTGTGGGGGGGGGTAGGTGTGTGTGTGTGAGGGGGGTAGGTGTGTGTGTGTGAGGGGGGTAGGTGTGTGTGTGTGTGGGGGGTGGGGGGGGTAGGTGTGTGTGTGTGTGGGGACGAACATCCAGTTTTAAAGTGTAATCTGATGGGAGAGGAGGGGAAAGGAAAATAAAGGAGAAGAATACGGAAGAGGTGAAGGGAGGGCAGGGCAGGTGAGGGAGGGAGGGGAGGAGAAGGGAGGGTGAGGTGAGGGGAGGTGAGGAGGAGGAGGAGGGAGACGAGAGGAAAGGCTGGCCAGGGAGGCTGGCCAGGGAGGCTGTGTCTGCAGCTAAAGGCCATGTGTCACACGCAGGACCCCCTAGAAAAAGCAGCAGCTCATTTATTGACCCAACTGTCGCTTTGAGTTTGTCTCAACAAGCCCTCTCTGTTTAGGAACCTCGAGGTTTCGAAGACCGCCACCAGGTCGGCCTACAGGGGCCCGGTGCTGAGAGAGGTGGAGGCCCGGGAGGAGGAGGAGGGAAGGGGGTGAGACAGGGGAGGGTGGCGGGGGAGGGAGGGGCAGCAGGAGGGGAGGGAATGGAGAGTGTATGTGGTGAGGGGGGTGCGTGTCGATCTGAGAGGGGATTCTGACAGCAAGCTTCTCTTACATAAGACTCCAGCTCTGCCCGTGGGACAAACCAGACACACTCAGAGCCACTAGGAGCACCAGAAACTCCACCAAGCACTGGGCTCCAGCCAATCACATTAACTAGAGCTGACAGGCCCATCTCGTGTGTGTATGCAGTAGACACATGCGGGAGAGTGTGTGTGTGTGTAAGAGAGAAAAAGAGATTTGCTGCGTTCAGTATGCTGGCAGAGCCACATAGACATGGGAAACTCTCACCAGCCCAGTGTCTGATGTATAATTCATCAACAGAACAGGTCTGAACTCTCCTCCTCCTCTCCAGCTACACAGGGGGGGGGGGGGGGGGCAGGGATGTGTGTGTGTGTGCGGGGGGGGGGGGGGGGGATTCAGCCATGGAATCAACCATTCCATGGATGAAACCACCAACCCAGGGAGGACTGTGGTTAGATATACTGTGGATGGATAGCTTAACATCTAGTTCTGTCAACAACACATGCACGCACACAACCATAGAACCTGCTGGGACCATAGAACCTGCTGGGCTCGCTCCATTCGGAGAGGTCTAACAGTAATGGTTAAGCCGGGCTGAATATTGTCAACTGGCCAGGCTTCACCCAGCCCCCCTCCTCTGAGACCAGCCACAAGGATGGATATAGGCGAAGCGGCTTGTCATGACTGGATTTAAATGAGAAAAGGCTGGTTTTGTTGTGGAGGTGAAAGGAAGCCAAGCTAGTTGGAGGGTTCCCACTGTAGCAGCATGGCTGGCTCACACACCAGCAGAACGGCCGGACGACCACAGCGCTGCACTACAGCTGGCGAGAGAGGGAGCAGGAGGACTGGAGAGAAGGAAGGAAACAAAGAGAGAGAGAGAGAGAGAGAGAGAGAGAGAGAGAGAGAGAGAGAGAGAGAGAGAGAGAGAGAGAGAGAGAGAGAGAGAGAGAGAGAGAGAGAGAGAGAGCAGCTGGGAGAGTAACCGCTTCAGCCAGATTAGTTTGCCGGTTACACTCGCGTCACCCATTTTGAGTGGCTTTGTGTCCCGTACTATCATGCCACCCCTCAACAAACACACTCACACACACACACAATATCCTTCAGCGAGCCCGATGGAGGACAGCCGATAATGTATGCGGGATCTTAGGTGAGTAAGTGTGCGAGTGTGTGGGAAACTGGGATGTTGAAACTTCATGTCTGTTGGGTAAGATGGCTCCGAGTTCCAGATCCAGCACTCTGGATGTTTTTGTTTAGAACTCGCTGAACCCTGTGGTTCCTCTCTGACCTGTGCTGCGGTTCTCCCCCGAGGAGAAGGCATCCTGCCCGTCTGCCTGTGTGTTCCTGCTGTGTGTGTTCCTGCTGTGTGTGTGTCAGGGGCTACGCTGCTAAAGCGATCACTCTGACAATTACACGCCTCCCCTCAACGTGCTAATTAATGACTGGCTCTGGCGGCTAGCCAAGGATGGAGGAGCATGGATCGCCTCCACACACGCGCGCGCGCGCACGCACGCCCATGCAAACACACTCATGGAACACAGACTCATACACCCGCACTCATGCACACACACGTACACACACACTCATATGCACACACTCATGCGCACACACACGTACACACACACTCATATGCACACACAGTCATGCACACACAGGAGGGTTCCCTGCTGAGAGAGTGGAGTGAGAGCGTGCATGTGGTAGGTAGATGATGGATGAGGAGACTCGGAAGCTGACTAGGCTGTTTTCCTGCTCGGTGAGAAGACAGAGGAAGAGACAAGTGTTTCCTAGAGGTGGCACGGCTGGTGGCTCTCTCTCTCTGCCTGTCTATCAATCTCTCTCTCTCTCTCTCTCTCTCTCTCTCTCTCTCTCTCTCTCTCTCTCTCTCTCTCTCTCTCTCTCTCTCTTTCTCTCTCTGTCTCTCTCTCTTTATCTCTCTCCCTCTTTATCTCTGTCCCTCTGACCTTCTGTGTCTCACTTCGTCCTAATTTCTTCTCGCCTCGCCTCCTTTCTCTTTCTTTTCCTCAGGTGATCGTTCTTCCTCTTCTCTCTCCGCCCTCCATTGCTCCACTTGTCTTTTCTCATTTTCTGTCTCACTACTCCCCTTATCTCTCTATTGGATTCTGAACAGTCCAACAGACCTTTCGCTCTCACTTTCTCTGTGTCTCCTACACACACACACACACACACACACACATACACACACACACGCTACTTCACTTTGAGGGTGGCAGTTGTTAATGTGGTGCGATAAGGAGAGCAAATGGACAAAGTTAATTAAAAAGATAGGGCAGTCAATCTGACTCCGGTCTTCTGTCTTTTCTTTAACTCACTCTGACTATCGCACCCTCTACTCCAACTTTTTCTCTTTATCTCCCCCCTTATTACCCCCCCTCTCTCTTTCACTCCCTTACTCACTAGCCCTTTTTTTTAAACAAGGACTGGTATTACAAACCACATCACATCACTACATCTCATCACTACATCACTACCATCACTACATCACATCGCTACCCTCCATACATTACTACAGTCCATCACATCACTACATGTATTCTTTACAACATACCTAAACATCACACTACTGCAGATTCAGTGATAGTGAGCCTTATCTCAATATCACCGCATCCCTCCCCAGGAGTCACTAGACAGCCGACTAGAGCTGTCTTTGTCTGGGCCCACCGGGGGTGGGGGGGGGAGAGGTAGAAGATGTAAAACAACCTTACATCAGTAAGGGGCTTTCACTGGATGCAGGAGGTAGGAGGAAGCAGATGGGCTCTGTGTCTCTGGAGACAAGAAGCCCCACAATCCAGCCCCTTTACAACAGCTCTGGGCTGGGGAAGGGCATGGGAGGGGAGAGGAGAGGAGGCTGTGGAGTTAGGGGGGAGGAGAAACGACGAGGAGGGGAGGAGAGGAGGAGAGGAGGAGGACAGGACAGGACAGGAGGAGGGGAGGAGAACACATCAGGAGGAGATAGGGGGTGTCCGAGGAGGAGAGATAGGTGATGAGGGGAGCACTGCGTACAACAGAGCGGACTCTGCGTGGAGGAGGGGGTGGAGAGGGAGAGAGAACAACGAAAAGAGAGGGAGGGAGGGAGGGAGGGGGGAGAGAGAGAGAGAAAGTGCACACAACAGAGCAAGAGCGCGGAGCACAGAAGCAGGAAGAGCTCTGACAGTGAGACAGGGAGGTGGAGAGAGAGGGAGCAGGAGGTAGGAAGACAGAGCGCTCCGAGGATCGGAGAAAAAGAGTGAGAGATTGAGCGGCAGAGTAATAAAGCCAGGGTCAGAGACACGGAAAGCTGCAATTAGTGGAGAGAGGTGAAGAGAGACAGAGAGAGAGAGAGAGAGAGAGAGAGAGAGAGAGAGAGAGAGAGAGAGAGAGAGAGAGAGGTGAAGAGAGAGAGAGGTGAATAGAAAGAGAGAGAGGTAAATAGAGAGAGCGGGGTGGAGGAGCAGCCAGGAGGACCACTGCCATGAGATGCTAGGCTGAGGGAGGATCTACTGTTGTCCTTGGATACCAGAAGGAGCAAGAGAGACGGAGCGCTTGGCAACACTGTTATGAGGTAGGACTACAGATGGAGGGATGGCTGCTGGGTACTAGAGAGAGATAGAGAGAGAGAGAGAGAGAGAGAGAGAGAGAGAGAGAGAGAGAGAGAGAGAGAGAGAGAGAGAGAGAGAGAGAGAGAGAGAGAGAGGAGAGAGAGAGAGAGAGAGAGAGAGAAAGAGAGAGAGGGATCAGAGAACAGAGGAGTCCATGCTCTGGAGAATCTATCAGCGGATCATTCCTGGTACTCTTTCCGTGTTGGTGTCTGTTTCTCTGTTAGCTGGGAAGCGGGCGCTCTGCGGCTGCTGCTGAGGGCTGCTGCTGAGGGCTGCTCTCTGCTGCTCTGCCGGAGCAGCTGGCTGGCTGGGGTTCGACGTGTTTGTCTTCCTGTGCTGTGTCTGTCTGTAGAGCCCACTTCCTCATTGTGGTGGGTGCCTGGCAGTGGCTGGAGCGATGCTGGGTTTCTGTTTGTTGCGACAGCTCAACAGGAAGTTCTCTGCCACAGCAAAGTTTGTTAGATTTTTGTGTAAAAGGGTGTACAGAGGTTAGACTGGGGGAGGGGGGGGGGTGTACTATGGATGAGTGGGACGGGTTAGGGTTAGGGTTAGGGTTAGGCTAGTTGGACGAGGCTGATTCCACCAGGGAACATATACTCCATGGCAGTACCTATAATATAACAAACAACTTAGTGACTGAGCTCTGCTACCAAACAGGGTTAGAGGAGGTTTGAAGCACTGTTTCATAATGTTTGTCTGTGACATAACACACACTCAAACACACACCAACACGCACATACACACAGGATTACACCGTAATAGAGTGAAATGAGAAAGGAGTTACTGTGTGTGTGTGTGTGTGTGTGTGTGTGTGTGTGTGTGTGTGTGTGTGTGTGTGTGTGTGTGTGTGTGTGTGTGTGTGTGTGTATATGTGGTGTGTTGGAGACAAAGCAACCAGGTAGGGGGTGAGTGTAATCTCAGATTGTTCACAGTGGGAACAGAGAAAGATCTACCAGCCCTGCATGCTGCCTGTCTGTGTGGGTGTTTGTGTGTGTGTGTGTGTCTGTATTGTGTATTTGTGCGTGTATTGTAAATGGAGCTCTGGAGCACTCTATTCAGATTACCCAGAAGTCCGAGTGTTGTGCACAGAGCCCCCAGGCTCCTACAGGGCTGGAACACACACAATCCTGCTCAAGAGATCTTCTGCTGCCACAGCACCATCCTGCTTCCCCTCCAGTAGGCTACAATAGACACTGGAACACTGCTCCTGTCTGGATTGTCTTACTGTAAGGTGCTGGTCTGGGGTAGAGCTAAACCTGGGTGTTGGGGTGGTACGCTATTCCCTGGGCTGGGCCTTTATCTGTTCCATTTAAAGAAAATACAAATGAGATCATACTCAAAATCAGGATTATTATTATTATTGATCGCAGTCCGAGGCTGTACAATAAAATACACACAACATTGTACAGTACATGTTACACATAACTACTGTACACGCTACACACCACATACTACATACTACATTATACACAGCACACGTCAGTAACCGTTGCACTGTTGGTTGTAAGTCTGCATGGTTTCTGTCGTCCTGTCTGACAGGGGTGTCCACTGCTCTTCAGAGATGGTTTAGGGCTCTGTCCTGGACTCCACATTCCTCTTGTCTCTCTAATTTACGCCCAGATCCTGGTGTGTGTCCTGTGGTCCATCTCCTCATGTGGGAACTGACACAGGCAGACATAAAACATCTCAGTCTTTCGACTTCTTCCTCCACAACACAACTGTACAAACGACAGACAGCGCACTGCTAGCTCCACGTTGAGCTACGCACGACTGAGTCACTATTTCTCAACTTCCTCTCCTCCCCAGGCGGTGAGCAGCAATCCAGGCAGCGGATTGGTTCAGCGGCAGGGTTAAAGGTCACCATGGCGGGGCGGGGCCTGTGCCCCCGCCTCTTCCTGCTCCTGGCGCTTTTCTCTCTTGGCCACGCCTCCATCTTCCTGTCCAGCCAGCGCCTCAAGCCCCGCCTTCAGCGAGACCGACGGAACATTCGACCCAACATCATCCTCATCCTCACAGACGACCAGGACATAGAGCTGGGTGAGCAAAACGCCTGCACACCACACCCTGCACACCACACCCTGCACACTACACCCTGCACACCACACCCTGCACACTACACCCTGCACACTACACCCTGCACACCACACCCTGCACACTACACCCTGCACACCACACCCTGCACACTACACCCTGCACACTACACCCTGCACACTACACCCTGCACACCACACCCTGCACACCACACCCTGCACACCACACCCTGCACACTACACCCTGCACACTACACCCTGCACACCACACCCTGCACACTACACCCTGCACACCACACCCTGCACACTACACCCTGCACACTACACCCTGCACACTACACCCTGCACACCACACCCTGCAAACTACACCCTGCACACCACACCCTGCACACTACACCCTGCACACTGCACCCTGCACACTGCACACTACACCCTGCACACTACACCCTGCACACCACACCCTGCACACTGTACACTACACCCAGCACACTACACCCTGCACACTACACCCTGCACACCACACCCTGCACACTGTACACTACACCCAGCACACTACACCCTGCACACTACACCCTGCACACCACACCCTGCACACTGTACACTACACCCAGCACACTACACCCTGCACACTACACCCTGCACACCACACCCTGCACACTGTACACTACACCCAGCACACTACACCCAGCACACTACACCCTGCACACTACACCCTGCACACCACACCCTGCACACTACACCCTGCACACTACACCCTGCACACTACACCCTGCACACTGCACACTACACCCTGCACACCACACCCTGCACACTACACATGGACTACACTGTCCATGAGCCCTGCCGTGTGTGTGTATGGATTGGTAAGTAAATACTCATCCTTCAATAGAGCCAGAGAGCAGCCACTCCATTAGGATTGGCAGCTGTGCACACACACACACACACACAATCATTTCAAGGGTACCTAAAAAAAGTACTTGTGTCCAAATTTGGAAGAACACTTTAGCTTAACACTTTAGTACCCCTGCTTCCTCTCCCTGCTCTGCTCTGAGCACTACTCAGAACACACTGACTCTTTACACACACACACGCACACATACGCTCACACACACACATAAAATACGTTCACGATCACTCTTTCACACACACGGACACTCACACACTCATACACACAGACACTCACACACACAGACACTCATACACTCACACACTCACACATGGAGAGATAATTAGCAGAACAGATGACATGCTGTCTCTATCGCTGCTCTATTGTGTAGAAGAGAGAGTGGGCAGTCTGGCCCTGAGGAGAAATCTGACTGACTGCGGCTGGAATACCGGTAGTTTGTATGAGGGAGTCAGGTGGCTGAGCAGTGAGGGAGTTGGGCTAGTAATCTGAAGGTTGCCAGTTCGATTCCCAGCCGTGCCAAATGACGTTGTGTCCTTGGGCAAGGCACTTCACCCTACTTGCTTCGGGGGGAATGTCCCTGTACTTACTGTAAGTCGCTCTGGATAAGAGCGTCTGCTAAATGACTAAATGTAAATGTAAATGTATGACAGTCTCCCTCTCTCTGTCCCTCACCCCCTCTCTCCCTCTCTCCCTCTCTCTCTCCTACTCTCGCTGCACCTCTCTCTCTCTCTCTTTCTCTCTCCCGCTCTCTTTCCGTCTCTCTCTGACTCCCTCCCTCCCTCAGGGTCGATGCAGGCGATGAACAAGACTCGTCGGATCATGGAGCAAGGGGGGACCCACTTCACCAACGCCTTCGTGACCACGCCCATGTGCTGCCCGTCGCGCTCCTCCATGCTGACGGGGAAGTACGTCCACAACCACAACACCTACACCAACAACGAGAACTGCTCCTCCCCCTCCTGGCAGGCCCAGCACGAGCCGCGCACCTTCGGAGTGTACCTCAACAACACTGGGTATAGGACAGGTCAGTCCTTCTCTCTCTCTCTCACGCACACACACGGGCACTGACCCACACACAAAGGTACAGGCTTACAGCATGCAGACACACACACACACACACAGTGTTGGAGCTGTCGGGGGGGGGGGTCGCCAGCCCAGACACACACATGCACACACATCAGGCATGGACAGTGTGTATGGTGCAGTGTGTTCCAGTTGAAGATCAGCCCCGCAGTCATAACAAAGGAAACGTCATTTCTGCTGCCAGACCTGTCATCTTCCATTACTGTCCCGAGGAAAGCACAGGACTTGCGGGAAAGAACAGACACACACACACACATTCTCTCACCCACACAACATACTTGGACTAAGTCGGCACACACACAAATATGATCACCCACATATTCACAATGGTTGTCTCCCTCCTGTCTCTGTCTCCGGCTCAGCCTTCTTTGGGAAGTACCTGAACGAGTACAACGGCTCCTACGTGCCTCCAGGGTGGAGGGAGTGGGTGGGGCTAGTGAAGAACTCACGCTTCTACAACTACACCCTCTGTCGGAACGGCCTCCGGGAGAAACACGGCTCCAACTACCCCCAGGTCTGGACCTCTGTCTGTTTGTGTGTGTGTGTGTGTGTGTGTGTGAGAGAGAGAGAGAGAGAGAGAGACCCTGACTGAGTGGTGTGTGTTCTGGCAGGACTACCTGACAGACCTGATCACAGAGGACAGTGTGAGGTACTTCCGCTCCTCTAAGAGGGTGTACCCCCACCGGCCCGTCCTCATGGTGCTGAGTCACGCCGCGCCCCACGGCCCCGAGGACTCCGCCCCCCAGTACAGCACCGCCTTCCCCAACGCCTCCCAGCACATGTGAGGCTCCCCGCACGCACACAATCCCACACACGTGCTCACACACGCACTCACTCATACACATGGACACATACACACAGAGGGAAGCAGATTTGTGGAGGGAGGGAGGGAGGGAGGGAGGGAGGGCTGGAAAGAGGAGTTTGTCTGTTTCAGGATTAGACCTGTTTGTTCTCCAGAGATAATTCAGAGGGTGGTGATGGTCCCTCCTTCACACTCCCACTTTCTGACTGTATGTGTGTGTGCGTGCAAGCGTGTGATTAATGACCAGGGGCCCCAAACTTTCGTTACCTCCACCCAGTATTTTACACCCTTTTACACGCACACTAACACACACTAACACACACTCACTCCCAAATGCACGTCCTGCCTGAATCACTTTAAAGATTCATCTGTGCCAAAAGGCAGCCAGTCTCTTTAATTAAACCAATGAGCAGCTAGCCAGCCAATTATAGCTAGCAGACACTAACAGTCCTCCCTGCAGACAGAGCATGAGTGGGAGGGGAGTGATGGGGGGGGGCAAGGCAGGAGGGGAGGTGAAGGGGGAGGAAAGAGCGACAACTGATAGGACACAGCAGACCTGCAGGGTGAACCCTCCAGTCCATGACTTCATCAGCACTATCAGCAGTAGGAGCAGGACCACTGACTGAACCCTCTCTCCCCCTCTCTCTCCTCCTCTCTCTCCTCCTCTCTCTCCTCCTCTCTCTCCTCCTCTCTCTCCCCCTCTCTCCCACCCCGCTCACCTCTCTCCCCCTCTCTGTCCCCCTCTCTCTCCCTCTCTCTCCCCCTCTCTCTCCCCCTCCACCCCCCCCCCCCCAGCACCCCCAGCTATAACTACGCCCCCAACCCAGACAAGCACTGGATCATGCGCTACACGGGGGCCATGAGGCCCATCCACATGGAGTTCACCAACATGCTGCAGAGGAAGAGGCTGCAGACGCTGCTGTCTGTCGACGACAGTGTGGAGAAAGTGCGTGCCCACACACACACACACACACACTCACACACACACACACACACACACACACTCACACACACACAAGGTTGGTTGAGGGGCAGTTCTTTTGCTTGTAAAAAGGGCTATCCAAATACATTTTGTTTTGATTTGATTTTGACACTAGTCTTCTTTCCATGTGCATTATCCTTACTACGTTGGTGGTATTTGGTGGTGTGTGTGTGTGTAAATGTGTGTATGTGTCATGTTTGTGTGTGTGCCGTGTGTTGCAGATCTACAACATGCTGGTGGAGACAGGAGAGCTGGATAACACCTACATCATCTACACAGCGGACCACGGCTACCACATTGGCCAGTTTGGACTGGTCAAGGGCAAGTCCATGCCCTACGAGTTCGACATCAGAGTCCCCTTCTACATCCGGGGGCCCAACATAGAAGCTGGCTCCATGTGAGACTGGGGGAGGGGCGGGGAGGGGGGGGGGGGAGGTGAGGAGGAGGAGGAGGAGGAGGAGGGAGGTCTTTCTGGGTCACATGACCCCAGTTTAACTGATGGAGAGAAGCAGTACTCTCTCTCCTGTACTGTAATCCTCTGAAGTCTACAGCTGGGGAGGAGTGTGTGTGTGTGGTGTGTGTGTGTGTGGTGTGTGGGTAGGTGTGTGTGTGTGCATGTGGTGAGAGCATGTACTCTGTTCCCTAGAAAAGCAGATTAAGGGAGGGAAGCCATTCCGCGAGGAGATCATGTGATACTCTAGCTGGGTGGGTTGGCCAACACAGGGATGAGGGGGGTAGGTAGAGTGGGGATGAGTGCAGAGATTGAAGGGAGATCATTCAATTCAACTCATCCCCTCCCCTCTCCTTTCTTCTCCTCCCTCCCCTCTCCTCTCCTCCCTCTCCTCTCCTCTCCTCCTTCTCCTCTCCTCTCCTCCCTCTCCTCTCCTCTCCTCTCCTCTCCTCCCTCCCTCCCTCCCTCCCTCCCTCCCCTCTCCTCTCCTCTCCTCTCCTCTCCTCCCTCCCTCCCTCCCTCCCTCCCTCCCCTCCCCTCTCCTCTCCTCTCCTCTCCTTCCTCTCCTCCCTCTCCTCTCCTCCCTCCGCTCTCCTCTCCTCCCTCTCCTCTCCTCTCCTTTCTTCTCCTCCCTCCCCTCTCCTCTCCTCCCTCTCCTCTCCTCTCCTCCCTCTCCTCTCCTCTCCTCTCCTCTCCTCCCTCTCCTCTCCTCTCCTCTCCTCTCCTCTCCTCTCCTCTCCTCCCTCCCTCCCTCCCTCCCTCCCTCCCCTCCCTCTCCTCTCCTCTCCTCTCCTCCCTCCCTCTCCTCTCCTCCCTCTCCTCTCCTCTCCTCTCCTCTCCTTCCTCTCCTCCCTCTCCTCCCTCTCCTCCCTCTCCTCCCTCCCTCTCCTCTCCTCTCCGCTCTCACAGAAACCCCCACATGGTTCTGAACATTGACCTGGCCCCCACCATCCTGGACATCGCTGGGGTGGACACTCCTTTTGACATGGATGGCAAGTCCATCCTCAAACTGCTGGATACAGACCGGGCCTTCAACAGGTACACACACACACATACACAAGATGTAGCATTGGATTAGCTAAAGGACAGGGGGGCAGAGGAGAGGAGAGGAGAGGAGAGGAGAGGAAAGGAGAGGAAAGGAGAGGAAAGGAAACAAAGGGAAAGGATAGGACAGGAGATCAACAAATAGCGAGTCCAGACTGGATCAATATCTCATATTTGTTCAGCTGGCCCATGGAAGGTCAGAGCACTCAGGGAAGAAACCAATTTATTTCCCGCTGTTTCTTTTTATTTTCATCTTCCCCTGTTTCAACACAAACTCTCCCCTTTGATACAGAGTACCTAAAGAGTGGTATCGATCATATCCAATCACAGAGTACCCATTCTTCTGCTGAAGCAATAAGACTAAAGCCATTTCTTCAAACAAAGACCTCGAACTACAAATACGTGGAGAAACCTTGCTCAGTGACTGAAAGGGAATGTAGAAACCATGTTATACAGTCCCACCGCACACTGTAAAAGGATTGAACCTGTTCTTCTCCCACCAAGGTTCCAGGTGAACAAGAAGGGCAAGGTTTGGAGGGATTCCTTCCTGGTGGAGCGAGGGTGAGTGTCCTATCTGTCTCTCTCATCTTCATCGCTGTGGGATCAAACAACTGGCAGCCCCGCCTGCCGCTCACACCGGACTGGGATTGGTCTGTCGTCAACAGGAAGTTCTTCCATAAGAGAGATGATGAAAAGGAAGTGGCACAGGAGGAGAACTTCCTGCCCAAGTATCAGCGTGTGAAAGACCTGTGTCAGAGAACCGAGTACCAGACGCCCTGCGAACAGCTGGGACAGGTACACACACACACACTTGTGAGCACAAGCTCTCCCCGCGCACACAGACACACATGCACAGACACACACACACACACAAGCAAGCTTCTGAGAGATGCTCAGTAATCCCAACTCACCTTCCGGGTGTGTGTGTGTTTTAGAAGTGGCAGTGTGTGGAGGACTCTACAGGGAAGCTGAGGCTGTTTAAGTGTAAGGGGGTGGTGAGGGGGGTGTCCAGGGGCGTGGTCAAGGGCATGGCCAACCTGCCGCTGGGGCGGGTCCCGAGCACAGCCAGCATCAAGTCTCAGCTCTACCGACGAATCACAGAGCCTGACGACTGTAACTGTGGCGGCCCCCCCAGCCTCCCTGGACTACGCATCAACTCCTTCAAGAAAAAGTTCCTCACCAAGAAGAGTAAGTAGAGCATTGGACCTCTCTCTGTCTCTCTGTCTCTCTGTCTCTCTCTGTGTCTCTGTCTCTCTGTGTCTCTCTCTCTCCGTGTCTCTCTCTGTCTCTCTGTCTCTCCGTGTCTCTCTCTGTCTCTCTGTCTCTCTGTGTCTCTCTGTCTCTCTGTGTCTCTCTCTGTCTCTCTGTCTCTCTGTGTCTCTCTCTGTCTCTCTGTCTCTCTGTGTCTCTCTCTGTCTCTCTGTCTCTCCATGTCTCTCTCTGTCTCTCTGTCTCTCTGTGTCTCTCTCTGTCTCTCTGTCTCTCCATGTCTCTCTCTGTCTCTCTGTCTCTCTGTGTCTCTCTCTCTGTGTCTCTCTCTCTGTCTTCATCTCTTACACACACTGTCCTATCTATTTGACCTCAGGCAGTTTTCCTCTTTGCTCTCATGTTGTGGTGTGATGTGAGGCTGCCACCTAGTGGACCTGAAGGGAGTGCAGGTGGTGTGTTCTGAAGCTGTCTAACCCTCTACTGTTCTCACCCACCCTCCTCCTCTCTCGTCTTCCCCCTTTACCTCCTCCTCTTCCTCCCTCCTCCTCCTCCCATCTCAGAGATGAAGTCCATGAAGAGCTACTCCAGGAACCGCTTCAGTCGCTCTGTCTCCATGGAGATGGGCGGAGACCTGTTTGCTGTCGACCTGGAGGATGGCTACCAGCCTGTTCCCCGCGGCAACCTGAGCGAGGGCGGGGCAGTGACCCATGGGCCAATCCAGGTGGAGGATGAGGCCAGTGGAATGGGAGGAGTCACCACACAGCCCAAGACCAGTGAGAGTCTGGAGGTGCCCTCATCCATCAAGGTCACTCACAGGTAAGTGTCTCTGCACCCTAGTGTGTGTGTGTGTGTGTGTGTGTGTGTGTGTGTGTGTGTGTGTGTGTGTGTGTGTGCTAATGGACAGTGTTTGCGTTGCAGGTGTGCCATCCTGGCCAACGACTCAGTC
>NC_085021.1:9132315-9242315 GCF_963692335.1 Osmerus eperlanus
AGTGGCCTAAAGTGAAGCGGCCTTCTTCCTCTCGATCGCTGTGAGTTTGGAATCCATTCCGCTCGTCATGATGCCACTCGCATTAATCCTTTTCTTTCGTTTCGGTCTTCTGTTATTTTTTTCTTTCCCATACTTTTGTTGCCAGCTTAGGTCTGAGTCATTCTGCCAACAGTCTGGACAGGAAATAACCATGTCTGCCTGTCTGCCTGTCTGCATGTCTCCCTGTCTGCCTGCCTGCATGTCTCCCTGTCTGCCTGTCTGCCTGCCTGCATGTCTCTTTGACCCCTGACTAACCCCTAACTCTCATCTGCCTGTTCAGTAATCTCATTTCAGCTCCCCTCCACCAGAGGTCAGGGTGTCTGTCTGCTGTCTGATCTCACCATCAACCCATTCAAACACTCTCATGACTGACACTGCCTGACACAGACACCAGGACTGTCACGGATGATGTACAGCACATTGGGTTGACATTTGTGTGTGTGTGTCTCCTCAGAGGACAGATCTGGGAGGGATGGGAAGGATAAGGACCAGAAGGGAGGGGCTCCGTCTGTCTGGGCGGGGCTTGAAGGGGAGCTGGAGGAGGAGTCAGATGCCCAGAGCTCCACCCTCAGCTTGGAGGATTGGTCACACTTCTCTTCTGCTGTCCATAACATGGTGGTACTGCTAGGCAACATGCCCCACCGTCACCACGGAAACCGTCCTCCAGGAGGAGACCACACGTCAGCATCACCAATTGACCAATCAGCTTCAGCCATCGACCAGACCACTCGGACCACACCCTCTTCACTGCTGAGGAGGGCAAACTCTGGAGCCCTAGAGGACACGCTGGGGCTGACAGGACACCCCCCCTCTCCACACTCCTCCTCCTCTTCATCCTCCCCCACCACCTCTCCCTCCTCCACCTCCTCCTTTACCCCTCGCCCCTCACCTTCCTCCTCCTCATTCCCCCTCTCGCTCTCTGATGAAGAAGGTAGCGCCAACCGGGGTAGGTTTCTGAGGGAGGAGGAGGAAGAGGGGGAAGAGGATGGTTTGAGACAACCAGACATGTGGAGAGACTGGCTACAGAGACAGAGGCAGGCTCACTGTGACTGCAGTGATTTCGACCCTTAGAAGCCCTCAGCAGCGTCTGTCCAACAGCCTGTCTGTCTGCCCTCTATCTGCCCCTTACATGGTTCTCTGCCCCCCCCCCCTCTCCCCCCCCCATCCACTGACTGGATCAGAACTCCTTCTCCCCCCCCCACCCCATTCCTCCAGAAGGAGACCTTTTAAATTAGGTTTTAGTTTGAATATTCATGTGATACGTAAGACCCTTAGGGGGGCTTGGTAACAGACAGATGTGTTTGTATTGTGGATGTGTGTTGTTGACTTGATTCCATCCTACTATCTCCTGTACCCCCACAGTGAGCTTCAGTGGATGTGGCACATTGCTTTCCCCCCATACTCTGTGCTACTAATTCAAGTCTGAAAACAGATTAGCTAACAGACACACACACACACACATACTCACAGAGTGCCATCTTTTCTTAGTTTCATGATGTTTTGTTTTGAATGAGAAGCCAGATACTTTGGATGTGTTTGATGTGAATCTATTAGGATGTCACTTCCTTAGTTGGTTTAGGTTTGTTATTAATTTCTACCTGAGTGTTTGGCATCCAGATGTTGAACAAACCTTTGACTAATGTCATTTGTAAAGCAACCACCAGCTCCTGGCTTTATGTTACACGCCCACCAGGCATTTATCTGACCTAATAGTTTTGGTTTGAACCACAAACCTGACTGGGACTCACAACTCCACCCAGCCTGCATCATGTAAGCAAGTTTATCATCAAGCGCGCCCTATCCACCTGTTCCTATGGTTACCACTGATATGCCTGCTGCCACTAATGGGCTGTCTGGAGTTCCCGCTTGTCACCCATCTGCCAGTAGAGAGGAAGCGAGGGTGTGCTGGGTTTGATTGGGGACTTTGGCCAGGGCTGATCCCGTCAGGTAGGAGGGAAGGCTGGGAGCCTGCCCCTGACCTGCACCCCTGCCCACCCTGGAGGATGCAGCAGCACTGAAGAACCAAATCTAACAACCCTCTCTCTCTCTCTTTAACACAGCTGTTACTAGTCACTTTGTGTTCGCTATACATGGTGCTATCGCAGTCTCCACATATATATGATAAATTGCTGTACGTATTTGAATGTATGTTTTACAATTAATGTAAATGTTTTAAATCTATTTTATAATAGCCAGAAGAGGGGTGACCAACCTAACACGCTGAGCTGTGATAACTCTGTTCTAGTCCAATCAGAGAGCAGATTCACCCTGACCTACCCTCCTCCAAATCCCTTTTCCCTGTTGAGACAAGAACCAACCAGAGGACTGGAGCACTTTGACAGGGACTACTGTACACAAACGAAGAAAAGACAGATGGTTTTATCCTAACAATGCCTTGTACAGTTACATAGATTTATCAGACATATATTTTGGTCTCCCTCAGTTTACCAGTGACCCGTTGCTAGTGGGTGTTAGTTTGTGAATAAAGTGTTGAATGCAAAGTTGTCACAGTTTGTGTCAAATCAATGTCACTTTCTGTCAGACGTGATATTATTTTATTGATGTAATAAACTCAGTGCAAGGTCAGCAATGTCCGCTAGTGTGGGACTAGGCTGGGTTACAGGGACTATGCTGGGTTCAAGGGACTAGGCTGGGTTACAGGGACTATGATGGGTTCTAGGGACTAGGCTGGGTTACAGGGATGAGGCTGGGTGTCAGGGGCTATGCTGGGTTAAAGGGACTATGCTGGATTACAGGGACTAGGCTGGGTGTCAGGGGCTATGCTGGGTTACAGGGACTAGGCTGGGTTACAGGGACTATGCTGGGTTACAGGGACTATGCTGGATTACAGGGACTAGGCTGGGTTACAGGGACTATGCTGGGTTACAGGGACTAGGCTGGGTTAAAGGGACTATGCTGGGTTACAGGGACTATGCTGGATTACAGGGACTAGGCTGGGTTACAGGGACTAGGCTGGGTGTCAGGGGCTATGCTGGGTTAAAGGGACTATGATGGATTACAGGGACTAGGCTGGGTTACAGGGACTATGCTGGGTTACAGGGACTAGGCTGGGTTAAAGGGACTATGCTGGATTACAGGGACTAGGCTGGGTTACAGGGACTATGCTGGGTTACAGGGACTAGGCTGGGTGTCAGGGACTAGGCTGGGTGTCAGGGACTAGGCTGTGTGGCAGGGACTAGATGAAGCTGTTTTATAAGAATTGGAGTTGATAAAGCATTCATAATCAAAAGACTCTTGCTATCAGCACACCCTCATGATAAGCATGTGCCCACAATAAGAATATCCTCAAGATGGGGATTCAATATGAATCATATTCAAAGGATAGCAGTTGCACAAAGATAGTCTTTATTATTATTCAGGCCAGGATCAGAAACTCAATCTAAGGATTGAGAAGACCCCAAAGTTTCATCAATTAGTTTGAAGATATCCAGGTCTTCAGTAATAAGGATCTCTACGTCAGGCACGTCAAAGCAGAGGAAGCTTTCCTGAGAATAACGATGCAAAATCGGGCATGAATAGAAGAATTTGCTGAGGATTTGGCGTTGCAAAGCATATTATCATTCATTTGCATTCAGTCCTTACATCATTGAGATTTGGTCCATTGTAGAAACGGGTAAACAGGTGTTCCAGTTCTTTCCGGATGGCTGGAGGGTAAAAGAGGATTGATTACCTGCGCTTTAACAATCTCTCAAAACACTCACTGTTTTCCGAATAAATACTAACCCTGAAGTGGCACAGAGGTATTTGGCACCAAACCGGCATGGTGTCTAGACCCTGAAGGAACAGACTTCTTCTTGGCTGGCTGGTGGACACAGGCCTTCACAGGGTTTGAACACCAGGAGGGAACGGTGCGTCTAAATGTACTGCCATAGTCCCCTAGACCAGCAGTCTGTATTGTAGGAAAAATATGTAGTCGTGAACAATGCGTCCTCTAAGAACACTTTAAGTTACTCTGAGCTAATACTTTGACACAGCATGTGTTGCTATCACACAAACCATCTAAAATGTCCTGTTCTCTGACACTTCTCATAAATGTTCTATTTCTTCTTAAAGAGAAAAACACTTCAATGTGGTAACCTACTTGAGCCCTCGCCATTGTCGGAAAGCGGGAAAAGGTCAGAGAGCTCAGCGATTTACTGAGGAGTTCCTGGAGGTCCATCTTATCTGCGACGAGCGTAGTCACACTTGCCTGGGGCTGGACATCCTCGCCATCCAGGGGAATGGTCTCGCACTTGAACGCCCCATCGCAGAGCTCCTCTGTGTTCCCTACCTCAGCCTCCATGAACGGGGATGGAGGGAGCTTCTCCAAGGTGGAGGACTGTGCGAGGGACCCGGATGGGAGCTCAGGTAGCGACACCTTCATGGTTGCTGTTGCCATGTCCCCTAGGGGCCGTGAGATCTCCTTCTCTGGGGTCTCCACATGGATCACAGCCTTGTCCGCGGACGGAGGGCTGACCACCACTGGGAGGGCCTCAGTGAGCTCCTTGATTTGAATCCCTAATCCTGGTCCCTGATCCAGATCATGTGGAGCACATGTGTTCACCACAGTGTTGGTCTCCTGATGGAGTTCAGCCTCCTGTTTCTGTGTAGTTGGAGGTGTTGTTGAACATTCCTCAGAGGGAGCCGCTACCATGGGCTCCAGAGTGCCGCTGCTTCGTGCAGAGCCTCTCTGTCTGTAAACGGTCTCTCTCTGAAGGGCTGCCTCCACTCTTACTTTGAGCGCTGCTTCTTCCTGTTTTGCTCTTAGCCCCAGAAGGGCAGACAACTCTGATGTTGCAGGTGTCTCTGGGAGATTTATTTTTTAGAACAAAAAGTATGATGAAATGAGTCAACATAATAACTGATAGACAATCATTTGAAGACGTCTCTTGCATTTGATACACATCACGACCTCAGTTCCTATTAAGCCTATCTAACGTACTGTGTGTAATAATAATCAATTGAAATACATGTTAGTACTCACAGGAGTGGCATCCATGGTCAATAGCTCTATGTCTTTTCTTGTTTTCTGTAAAAGCAAAGGGTCTACTCTGCACTTACCTTCCGACTCTAATGAGTACGTTCTTGGTTGACTACAATATACATATCAACGTCATTGCAATTTGCTGTTGTGACGTCAGCTTTGACAGAGTAAAACGAGCGACTGTGTGGGTAAGGCCTATCTCATGCCGGCCACATGTAGGTAATACTGTACTCTATGCTTAATTGCTTCGTTAATATAATCACTGTATTAGCATTTCGCAAATTGACTTCTTAGCCCTAGACAGACGTATGGCCAATGCAATCGCGAAATTGTAAACGTTGGATTTTGGAATGCCTCATACGATCCACAGGCGAATTTTGGTCTTGTCCCGGAGCAATTATAAGCGCTGTTAATACAATAAAATAGCCCCCCATTAGCACACATATTTGTTAGCCTAAATAATAATAACATAGCCTAGCCAAGATCAAAATGCTTTTTAGGGGTGCATTTAAGGCAGCGACGTCTTAGCCTAAATTTTTTTCAAAATTACGTTTTGTTGATGACGTTTAAAGTAGGCCTGAATAAAAATATAAGATGATTGACTAATTTTGTTTCGTTTGATTTGTTTAAACACTGTATTGTGAGCTACACGTCATATAAAACATTTCGTTAATGTTGACCGTAACACAAAATCAAGAAAAGACGGAATAGTTCCAGGTGTTGGTTTATGACGCTGTTGCGGTTTCAGGTTGGCTATTCGGGGTGGAAACGTAACTCTCCAATCGTGGCTCTAGATGGCCCCATCGGGTAACATTTTCAGAGGGAGAGCCCGACAGACAGGCCGCCACTGGGTGGTGCAGAGCGGTCCGTACCGAGGTCAGGTTACATACCAGTCACACAGGCTTGAGGGAGTGGAGAGAAGGGGGACGCTGACTGTCTGACTCAGCCAGACACGGTAGAACACTAATAGTGCTCTGGGGTACGTGGTTGCCTACTTCAGCCTCAGACAGCAATCTACTACTGTACGCGGATCCTATCACAACTATCTGTTCTTACTATGTAAGGAAAATGGCCGAGACGAGGTGAGTTATTACTGTACAAGTTATTGTCGATGGAAGATTTATACGCAACATGTGGACGGATCAGAGTGAAAGTTTTAGTTGTTTGTATGCTCGGAGTCAACGACACATTGTTGCTGACTGACGTTTTGGCCTAATGCTAAAGCTCAACAAGGTTAGAGATATAGAAACTTTATGTTGAGTTTCAATTTGTTTGCAGGCTACTGTAAGTCCAACTGACAGCCATCGTTGCCCCAGAAGAACACGACTTGGGAGTGATATTACCACCAATAATTTCCCACAATAGGTGCGACCCATATGTTGATATGACATTGAGCGAATGTACAGCCCTGATGGAGCTCTTGTGGTGCAATGCTTTTCTGAGCATAGAGTGTAGGAGACTGACTATTTGAAACTTCAAATGCTCAACATTCATTTCAAGGCCTAGTCGTATTATGTGTCTTAACCCTTGTGTTATCTTCGGGTCATTCCGACCCATCAGTCATTGTGACCCACCGTCGTATTGCGACAAATTTACCTCATACAAAAACAAAGTGAAGCATTTTCTTTTAACTGATGGGCTGTCTCAGACCCCCCACATTGCAAAGGTTAAAAGAAAATTATTTTTATTTGTTTTTGTATTGGGTAAAATTGGGTAAACACAACGATGGTTCGTTATGAACCTTTGGGTCATGTGACCCGAAGGCAGCACAAGGGTTAAACAGCTCTAGTGCCTTAGTCAGTGCTTCAGCTATTCAGGACGGAGGTCGGAGCAGGACGCAGCCTGTCAGATCGGGGAGGACACTCTTGATCTTCACCAGCATGTTTCTGTTTCTGAACAGATTTCTTTCCCAGTCAGAGGGCTGCTTGTTACGCATGCTCCAGCAGCCCTGAAGCAGCCCCCAGCAGGGTGGCAGCTCAGACTGCCAGGTGTCACTCTGTGGGAAGTGCTTCTTAAATGACATCATTGGGATGTCATTTATAAATCATCGGGATTTACAAAAAACATATATGCACCTCAGCCTCCAAAATTATGTTATATTCATTGACAAATACCTCCCCCTCCTGCTCAACCTGAGAGTTCAGTGGACAGTTTGAACCTTTTACAAAACCAGTAAGGTGTTGAGCAGACAGGTGTACCAGCTGTTCTATTGGATAGCTTCCTCTTCTCCCTCCCTCCATCTCCTCTCATTCCCTCCTCCTCCCTCCTCCTCCCCCCTCCTCCTCCCTCCTCCTGTTGTCAGAGTTGTCCAGAGCACCATGTGGGATTCTCATCCCCAGTGTTGGGGATGTCTGTCCATGTCAGAGAACCTGCTAGAACACTCAGAATCCTGTACCCAGGCTGGGCCTCAGGGATCCTGGACCTGCTGCTCCTTTGAGCTCTGGAAGTAGAGAGACAGCTGGTACACCTGGGAGAGAGCAGTCAGGGTTATAGGGAGGACTAGGCTGGACTAGTGAGAGACAGGAGGGACTAGAGATAGTGGGACTAGGCTGGGCTAGAGAGAGACAGGAGGACTGGGCTGGGCTGGAGAGAGATAGGGAGGACTACGCTGGACAAGAGAGAGAGAGAGGGCTGGGCTGGAGTGGGTGGGAGCACTGATTTGTGATTGGAGGAAACACATGTTCTCTCTGTAGTGCTTTAAAACCTGGAAACATCCTTGCATCCCTCCTCCCCCCTCTCCTCTTTCATCCTACTCTCTCTCTCTGCCTGTCTCTTTCTCTCTCTCTCCCTCCTCTTCCACATCAGGAGAGGTTGTCTGGGGATAGTGTTCCATGTCTATAGAGGATGGTGTTCCACTGTTCTCCTGCAGGTCTGCAGAGACACATCTGTCAAGGTTAATTCATTCTCCATACGAGAGAACATGGGGTCAAAACCTGCTATAGAGCCTTGTCTACGCTCGCACACACACACACACACACACACACACACACATACATACAAAGTGAATGGAATCAACAGGTGTTATCGTGCAGATGTATGTTTCAAGGGTAGAAAGTAGCTGAGTGAAGTCTCCTGTTTCAGGAGACGAGAGATGTTTGATTCTCTCCATTCTCTTATCCCCAGTAGCTAAAAAACAGAAGATAGGTAGGCAGACCTTTGTAGTCAGGGGCTAGTGTCATGTGTGTGTGTCTGTGGAGGTGGGGGGGGGGGGGGGGTGCTTTTAGGCACACGACAAAGCAGGAAAGGCATGACCAATCAGGTAATTGCTTGCAGAGCTGTGGTCCATGTTGGCTGGACAGAAGGCCGGCTTCCCTGTTTATTTATTTTGTGAAGTGAGGGGAACAGGTGAGCCCTGTTGCTGTGGACACTCGACACCCGTCTCCCTCCCTCCCTCCCTCGCCCCCTCCCCACGCACACTGCTAAGAAAAGCACATTATCACCCCAGCCCCCACCACCAGAACCACCTCTCCTCTGCCTTGCTCTCTCTCTCTCTCCTCTCTTAACATGGGGATTATTGTATTTATTGGGGATTTCAGTCATTATTTGATCTTAGCAGGATTTGTTCTCTCCTAGACACACACACACACACACACACATGCACACAGTCCTCCAACATGTCATCTGTTGCTGTGGAGGGTGGGTCATGTGACCTGTGGTTACCAGGGGTGGCAGGAATAGAGCAGGGACCTGGGGATCCTGGATCACCCTCACACTAGAGAGAGAGAGGGAGAGAGAGAGAGTGTGAGAGAGAGAAAGTGAAAAAGTGAGAGAGTGAGTGGGAGAGTGTGTATACCTGATCCATCAGTAGCCTCACCTGTTGTTTATTCAACAAGAAAACAGTCTGCTGGCGCTGACTGAGCAAGCCTCTGGACACTCTGGATCCACTCTGCTCCTGTGTTTGTAGTCCTGTCAGCACACTCTGAACTCCATCTCCCATGTGTCAGCAGTGACTGGGTAGAGCTGGTGGAGCCGGGCTGGAGGATGTTCGTGAACCTGACGTCGGGTGAGTGTGGCTGGCAGCCGCCCGCGGGCGTGGCCGTCAGACAGGCGGACGGGAACCAGTGGTGGGAGCTGTTCGACAGCCAATCGGGGCGCTTCTACTACTACAACAGCTCCACCCGGCAGACGGTGTGGCACCGCCCCCTGGCAGGAGACATCCTGCCCTTGGCCCAGCTCCAGGCCATGAAGAGGAGCTCCATGACACACACATGCATCCTCGCACACACACCCCTGGGTCCGACCCACCCGCTCGCGCCCCTCCCCCCCAGCCTGATCTCCAGCTATTTTGGGAGGGAGACCCCCTCCAGAGGCCAGAGAGACATGTCGGAGGGCTTCACAGACTCCAGGTACAGTCACACTCTCATTCGGTACACCATGCGTGCGTTTGTGTGTCTGTGTGTGTGTGTTAACATACTTTACGCGTAAGGGACTTAACACTAGCTACTTTTGGATTGACGTGGTAGACACCAGATAGAAAGAAAGTAGACGAACCAATGAAAGAGGGTTATTCCAGACAGGAAGACGACATGACCCAATGAGATAGGGTTATACCAGACAACAACAAAAACGAATTCTGATAGAATCAAAGGGCGGTGTCACTATCAGGAAGTAGAAACAACCCAATCAGACGGGTGGTTCCACAGTAGTTAAATGTTGTGGTAGTCAAGGAGGAGCAGCAGAAGGACTGCCCTGATCTCCACCTGGCAGTCTGCCAGGTGAACACCCTACACCCTGCCTCACATTCTGCCAGCCTGGCTGTTCACCCCTGAGTCTCCTGCACACACACCGACTCACCAGCTCACACACACACATTCCCATTCCACAGCTAAGAACAGGGCACAACTGCAGGCTCTAGTGGGTCAGTATGTTAGTCATTGACTATCCTCGTCACCCAGTCATGCTATGATACTCACTGACCTGTCAGCGTAGCACCTTAGGTAAACACATGACTCCTGACTAGCGTGTGTGTGTGTGTGTGTGTGTTAAGCTGCAGTATGGGGCTCTGATACAGCAGCCTAATATGGTCACAGTCTCCAAGACTCAACCTAGCAGGAACTCTGCCAGTCTCATTCCAGAAACCTCTGATGATTGACAGCTATCGCAAGCCGGGTTTATACACACACACAACTCTCTGTTCAGTGAGTGGGTGCGTGTGTGTGAGGATGGCGGAGAGAGAGAGAGAAAGAGAGAGAGAGAGAGAAAAAAATTGAGTGACAGATAGAGAGAAAATGAGTGAAAGAGAGAGTAAAAGATTTTGGGCTCCGGTTTCAGTCAGCTCAGGGTCAGGGGTCAAGGCTCAGGCACTAGGGTTTGTGTGTCCCACCCTACACAACTCATCTGAAACTGTTTTTCGATCCAGAACGTTACCACACACTGGGTCAACATCGAGTATGAGTTATGCATTCCAAACCAGGAATTCCATCGTCATTACAAATCCCCTGTTCTGCTTTCCCATGACAAATCTCTATTCTATAATGTCTCCTCCCCCTTTTCCCACCAGCCTCAGTATCTTTCTGTCTTCGTCTCCATCTCTTTCAACCTCTCTCGCCCCGGCTTTCTCTCTCTTATTTGCTCTCCCTCTCCAGCTATGTCTCCGTCCCTCTCTTGGCCTCAGACTCCTCTCTCCCTCTTCTAACTCTCTTCCCTCCTGTCCGCTCTTTCTAGTCCTTCTTTCTCCCTGTCCCCTTTAATCCAACTCTCAGAGACCCAGTAACAATAAACTGTGTGTGTGTTTGTGTGTGTGTGTGTGTGTGTGTCAATTGCTACAAGGAGGAGGAACACTCCCCTGCTACACTTGCATTAGATCTGTCCAATCAGATCACGGATCAGTGAAACTGGCATCAGAAAGCATCCAGTCATGGGAAGCCTGTTTGAATGTGAAGGCCTGCTGGTACTTCCTGTTGTTCTGTGTAGAGATGGGCTTTCCCTCAGGACAGCCCTGTCTGTTCTCAGGACCCTTCGCGGTCCCAGCATGCCTCTGGGGGACAGCAGAGCTGTTGGATAGGCTGTCTCATCAGGCCTGGGACATAATAGACACCATGTTGGTCCCTGTATCCTACACACAAACACACATGCACCTCGACGAAAGACAGCAAATGTGGAGCTAACTGTCAGAGGCAAGGTGTTTACAGCTTGGGGGAGGAGAGGAGTGAGAGGAGGGGGGAGAGGAGTGGAGAGAGGAGGGGAGGGAAGAGGAGGGGAGGGGAGTGGAGGGGATGGGAGAGGATGGGAGGGGAGGGGAGAGGAGAGGAGAGGAGAGGAGAGGAGAGGAGAGGAGAGGAGAGGAGGGGAGGGGAGAGGAGAGGAGGGGAGGGGGGAGAGAACTGAGGGAGAAGAAGATGGGGATTCCAAAAGGTTGAAAAGAGGAGAGGGTGAGAGGAGAGGGTGGTGGTGTTGAGGAAGGGCAGGAAGAGCTGGGGATGATGAGGGATCCGGGGAGGAGGGAGAGGGGAAGGCAGAGAGGCAGGGCCAGGGGAGGCAGAGATCGAGAAGGAGGGAGATGTGAGTGGGATCAGAGTGTACCAGAAGGCATAAACATTCCAGCTACAGTAAGGCACAGGAAACTGCTACTGCTGCCTTCCCCTCTCTCCTTCCTCTCTTTCTCCTCCCTCCTCTCACTCTCTTCCTCCTCGCTTTCTCTCTCTCTCTGCCTCCTCGCTCTCTGTCTCTCTCTCTCTGCCTCCACGCTCTCTCTCTCTCTCTCTCTCTCTCTCTCTCTCTCTCTCTCTCTCTCTCTCTCTCTCTCTCTCTCTCTCTCTCTCTCTCTGCCTCCACGCTCTCTCTCTCTCTCTCTGCCTCCACGCTCTCTCTCTCTCTCTCTCTCTCTCTCTCTCTCTCTCTCTCTGCCTCCACGCTCTCTCTCTCTCTCTGCCTCCACGCTCTCTCTCTCTCTCTCTGCCTCCTCTCTCCGGCGGCAGTCTGTGGTCAGAGTAGGATAGAGGAGCAGCAGAGCTGTGGGAGCTGTAGACACACAGGGGACGTCTGCCTGGAAACACAGGTCTGTATGCTCCCATCACAGTAGGCTGGGGGGGAGGGGGGAGGGGGGTGGCAGAGCGGGGTGGGGGGGTGGGGGGGAAACAGTAGGAGGATGGGAGGACGAGGTGATCGGAGTGGAGTGGAGCAGTATTTCAATCAGGGCCTGTAGCAACGGATAATGCAATGCCACCTGATAATGTACTAACTGGATACAAAATAGTTGAATCGTTAACAATCATTAATAATGTGATCCGGAAAAAAGTGATGTGTTGTTAAGAAGCATGTTGTGAAGTCCGTACGTTACGATTAGACGTTATTATAATAACTTTTATTGCTTCTTTTTTTGGTGATAAGAACATGGCTGGGCGCCAGAGTGTGCTAGGGTAGGGCGGTGGTGTGTAGTGTGTACTGGCTTAGTGTGTACTGGCTTAGTGTAGTGTGTACTGGCTTAGTGTGTACTGGCTTAGTGTAGTGTGTACTGGCTTCTACTTAGTCCAGTTGTGGACTAAGTAGAATGCTGTAGTATAGTGTGGTGTTAAGCCAGGTCATAGACAGTTTGAGTTGGCAGACCAGACTTGACGCTGCCAGAGTTGTTGAATTCCTGTTTCCCCCGTGGAGCCAGCTGATGTGGAAAAACTGCTTTCCTCTCTCTGTTTCTCCTATAAACACTCCATAAAGTTCTGGAAAGTGTGTACATGTAGGTGTGCGTGTATGTTCCTGTTTGTTAAGCTGAGTCAGGGCTTGTTTCCATTGTGTCGTTGTGGCCTTTCAGATGAACTGTTTCTTCCCCAACTTCTTGCACAACCTTTACTGAATGAATCCCACGTTGTGTTTGTGTCAGAGGGACATCTCAAAGATGGCAGCCTGCCCCAGGCTCCAAGGCCGCCATGTTGGTCAAGGTCAGCAACGCGGACAGGAACCAATCAGCTAGCCTCACTGGTTCCCAACGTCTTGTCCGTCCTGGGAGTCCTGGTGGCTCCGCCCCCGGTGACAGACCCCGCCCTCCAGCCAAGATGGAGCCAAAACACACGCCCGTCTCAAGCAAGGCTGCCCCCCCCATCTACGACGAGCCTCCCCATGAGCCCCCCATCTATGAAGACCCTCCCCCGGACATGCTGGCCCACACCAGGCTGCTGCAGTACCCCGCCCCCCAGCCCCCGCGCAGACACACCCGACACCCCTCCGACACGGAGTACAGCCCTGCGGGACGGGAGTGCATCAAACACATGGTGAACGTGGAGCCTGCCGTCTGTAAGACTGCTGCCCTCTACCACCCCAGCCCTCAGTACCCCCTCTCCCCGCCCCCCCTGCCCTCCTTACCCGCTCTGCCCTCACCACCCTTGCCCCAGACGCCCACAGACGCCCCAGATCATGAAACATGGGGATCTCCTTCCCCTGCTTTTCCCTCTACCTCTTCCCAGCCCCACCCCCAGCCCCACCCCCAGCCCCAGACCAGGGAGCTGAGCCTGGAAAAGGCGGCGTCCTGGCGCCTCCTGGAGGCCAGTGTCCGAAGGAACATGGAGCCGCGCCACAGTCGACAGAACAGCCTCGCCAATCAGGAGTACCCGGCCCCTGCCACTGTGACCTACCAGGACTCAGGATACTCCACAGGGCCCTCCCCCAGCGTGAGGAGGAGGAGGCGGGCGCTGGAGGGCGTGGCCGGGGCTCGGCCCGGCTCGCTGGGCAGCAGTGGAGAGCTGAGCGTGGTGAGCGAGCGCCTGATGGCCAAGAGAGACAGCAGGGTCAGTCTGGAGACGCAGCTGTCAGAGGGCTCCACCCCCCGCAGCAGCCTGCAGGCCCTGGCCAGACCTGGGGGCCCCCGGGACAACCTGACGTCCAGCAGCCACTCTCTGACCCCCTCCGCCAATAACCATGGCGACTCGGCCCTCTCAACCCTGGCCGCAGATGGCGAGGGCTGTTATAAACCGACCTATGGGAAGAAGATGTCGCTGGACGCAAGCATCCTGTCCTCACCAGAGAACCCTTGTCAGGTATCGTGTTTGTGTGTGTTTGTGTGTGTGTGTGTGTGTGTGTGTGTTTGTTTGTTTGCTGTCATAGCTCCAGGCTTAAGGAAATGTTCTATATTAGAGACCCCACCCCCCCCATCCTGTTGCTGCAGGAACAATGCAGCGTCAAGCTTCCTGTTGCAGAATCAAAACATTCCACTGGAGCGCCGCAGTCCATAGTTTTACACACAGTTCTAACAACACCATAGCAGACCGGGTCCTGAACTCTACAGTCATGGAAATTACTATAGCCGTCCACGTGGAATTCCCGCCGAGAACGGAAAACTAAGGGCTTCGTGGGCTACCAGACAGATGGGATTAGCAGGACTGGTCTGTAATAGTGGCTCTTTTGTCAAACAAACTAACATAATTACCAAGGATTTATTTAACTGTAATTAGCAGTCAATGTGGCGTTACGCCCTGGCAGGCTTGGGATGTGGGACCTTGTCCAAACAATGAACTAGTGTGGTGCGTGTGTGTCTCACTGTTAAAGTAAGAGAGGTGTGTATGGTGTGTTTCTGACGAATCCCTCCTCTTCCTCTGCAGGCAGGAAGTGTGGAGGGCCGGGGGCAGATGGAACCCTCCCAACCGCAGGGTGTCACTGGGCAGGTTGTCGCAAGAGACCGTAGCCAAGGGGTGGGGGGGAGGAGGGGGGGTGGGGCTGGAGGAGGGGGAGGAGTGTACCAGTACACCCCCTGGAGCCAGCCCCCCCCAGACAGCAGCATAGAGGCATGGGCCAACCAGAACCTCAACGTGCACACCCAGGGACTCTTCCGCCGCCGCCTCTCATTGGCCAGCATGCTCGCCTGGAGTCCCGCCTCCATCAAGAAGCCCATGCTGGCGAGCTGTGGCCCCGCCCTCAGGAAGCAGGCGTGTGAGATGTTCCGGCTGGTGCAGGTGTACATGGGAGAGCGCTCGCCCCGCTCCGGACGCCTGCCCCCCCACAACTCGGGGCTGACCCTGGTGACCTGGGGCTGGAGCGTGCAGGGCCTGAGGGACGAGCTGTACGTCCAGCTGGTCAAACAGACCACAGATAACCCGGGGCTGGCCAGCCTGCGGGCCGGTTGGGAGCTTCTGGCCATCTGCCTCGCCTTCTTCTCCCCCTCTGCCTCGTTCACACGCTACCTGCAGGCCTACATCCACAAACACATGGAGCCCAGCCACGACGACATGAGTGAGTATGTGTGTGTGTGTGCGTGTGTGTGTGTGAGTGTGTGTTCAGGAGGCGGGACTGGAGGCAGCACTACCAGTTCTGTTTGAGATATCGGCGAAGATAACACCGAGGCAAGTTGTAGTTCTGGGATTGGAGTTAGATGGAGGGTGGGTTAGGGAGCATGTTTTGTGGAGGAACATTTTTTAACTTTTTTTGCTGAGAGGAAAGTTTAAATATCATAACAAAATGTAAAAATTCCTTGTTTGCACACCACCAAGACTGGGACCTGGTCCAATTCAAACAGGATGCAGGGGGGAGGAGGAGGGTGGGGAGGTGAGAAGTAGGAAGCAGCAAAGAGCAGGGGGTGTGTGTATGGGGGGGCGGGGGGTAGCAGAGGGGGTGCTAACTTGAGTAGCCGTGAGCGTGCTCTGTAGCTTGGTCGTCTGTCTTTCATTTCTAGAGGCCGTAGAGGTCAGGGTGTGTGTTCGAGGATGTGCTTGAATGCGAGCATGGCAGTGTGTGAGAGACAGTGTGAGTTAACCACACCAGTGTGTGAGAGACAGTGTGAGTTAACCATACTGGTGTGTGAGAGACAGTGTGAGTTAACCATACTGGTGTGTTAGAGACAGTGTGAGTTAACCACACCAGTGTGTGAGACAGTGTGAGTTAACCATACTGGTGTGTTAGAGACAGTGTGAGTTAACCACACCAGTGTGTGAGACAGTGTGAGTTAACCATACTGGTGTGTTAGAGACAGTGTGAGTTAACCATACTGGTGTGTTAGAGACAGTGTGAGTTAACCACACCGGTGTGTGAGACAGTGTGAGTTAACCACACTGGTGTGTTAGAGAGAGTGTGAGTTAACCACACTGGTGTGTTAGAGAGAGTGTGAGTTAACCACACTGGTGTGTTAGAGAGAGTGTGAGTTAACCACACTGGCGTGTTAGAGAGAGTGTGAGTTAACCACACTGGTGTGTTAGAGAGAGTGTGAGTTAACCACACTGGTGTGTTAGAGAGAGTGTGAGTTAACCACACTGGTGTGTTAGAGAGAGTGTGAGTTAACCACACTGGTGTGTTAGAGACAGTGTGAGTTAACCACACTGGTGTGTTAGAGACAGTGTGAGTTAACCACACTGGTGTGTTAGAGACAGTGTGAGTTAACCACACTGGTGTGTTAGAGACAGTGTGAGTTAACCACACCGGTGTGTTAGAGACAGTGTGAGTTAACCACACTGGTGTGTTAGAGACAGTGTGAGTTAACCACACTGTTGTGTTAGAGACAGTGTGAGTTAACCACACTGGTGTGTTAGAGACAGTGTGAGTTAACCACACCGGTGTGTTAGAGACAGTGTGAGTTAACCACACTGGTGTGTTAGAGACAGTGTGAGTTAACCACACTGGTGTGTGTTCTCAGTCACGTGGCGCATGGCGGAGCAGCAGGACGCGAGGAGTAAGAAGAACTCCAAGTCCAGGAAGAAGAGGAAACAGAACACTGAGGGGGAGGAAGAGGAGGGTGAGTCTCCACGGCAACACACCTTCCTTAGTGCTGCGGCAGAGATTCCGATAGTCTGTGGTTGTGTGTGTGTGTGTTTGCATAATACCCTCTATTGTTGTCTTGACAGGACTACCAATCAGCACTTATGCAAAGTACTGCTACCGCAAGCTGCAGAAGGTGGCACTCACAGGAGGCAAGAAGGTGAGGGGAGGATGGAGGTCACATGGGGGGGAGTATAGTGGGCGGGACAGGATGCTACATGTTGCAAAAGTCTGTGTGTTTACAGAGTACCCCCACCCCTGCCCCCACTACAGGGCCTGAGGAAGCCCAGCCTGGAGGAGCTGTGTCAGGGCCGCAGGGCCATCGTCACCCCCTCTCTGTTCGGCTCCTCCCTGGAGGAGGTGATGGAGCGCCAGGCCCTCAGCTACCCTGAGCGCCGCCTGCCCTGGGTGCAGGTCCAGCTCTCCCTGGCCGTCCTGGCCCTCGGGGGGGCGCACACGGAGGGCATCTTCAGGTCTGCACACACACACACACAGACATGGACCTTGACCTCTGTACACACACCTACTGTCCCCCCTTCGCTAGCTGAGGTAGTAAGAGCGTGTGTGTGCTCTGCAGGGTTCCAGGGGACATTGATGAGGTCAATGCTCTGAAGCTTCAGGTCGACCAGTGGAACATTCCAGAAAACCTCCCGGACCCAAACGTACCTGGTAACTATTACTCACAACCTCACACACTACCTCACATACACAGACCTCTCACACACACGCCACACAAACACTAGTGACTGTATTGAGTGAGTGTGTGTTTGTGTCGGCAGCGTCTCTGTTGAAACTGTGGTACCGGGAGCTGGAGGAGCCTCTCATCCCTCAGAGTTTCTATCAGGACTGTGTTAGTAACCATGACGACCCTGAGTCTGCTGTCCGAGTGGTCCAGTCCCTGCCGGAACTGAACAGACTGGTGCTCTGCTACTTCATCCACTTCCTACAGGTAACACACACACACACAGACACACAGCCACACACACATGCACACACAACCCTTCACCCTCCCACAGACACATGCGCACAGTATCTGCATTCTAAAGTGACCCCCCTTGTTCCCATGCTCCAGGTGTTTGCCCAGCCAGTCAATGTCAGTAAGACAAAGATGGATGTCAACAACCTTGCCATGGTTATGGCCCCAAACTGCCTGCGCTGCCAATCAGATGAGCCGCTGGTCATCTTCCAGAACACGCGCAGAGAGATGTCCTTCCTGCGCACGCTCATCGTCCACCTGGACACCACTGACATCACCAGCATCACATGACCTTGCTTGCCCCCCCCCCCCCCCCCCCCCCATCACACAGCTAATCACAGGTCCCCTTGGATATCTGACCCAATCACTGTCTCCTCTGGTGCTCTGAACCAATCACAGTTCCCAACTAGACATCTGAACCAATCTCTTGTCTCTCTCCGTCCTACCACTGGATATTGTATTATCTGCCTGTTTTACATCTACCACGGTTGGCCTGTCAACAATAGGACATTATAGTAGTTTGTGACACGAAGGCCTTGTAGTCCTGGTGAAAGAGAAAGCAGGGTGATGCTACTGTGTGCAGACCTTGTGTTGGGGCTTCCAGCCGCTGGTTGGCCTCAGCTGCATTTAGCTGTGGTAACCGTGTGGCTCTGGCCCTCATATGGAGGCTATGAGAGGCGTGTGTGTCTGTGTCTGTGTAAGCAGAAGCAGCTCTAATGAGCGGTTGTGCTGAGCCTGGTTAGCTGGCTGTTAACCCTTTCTTTGCTGTAACCCTCCTCCCCGCCACCACCACACACACCTCCCTCCGTTCCTGACCGCTACTGATGGCTTTGGTAAATGCGTTCTTTTCAGGGTGCGACTGTGACTTTGCTGTGACATATTTTGCTTTTTAATGTCCATTTTGATTCTGTGAATACATTCATTTCAAGAGTAATTGATAAAATCCTGTTTGTAAATTTAGGAATTCATAAACGTGTCTTAGTTTTATTTCCATTGTATGTGTGAATCTCTCCGTGTGTTTGGAGTTATATTTGTACAGTATACAGGGTCTTGCGTTTAGAGAATGCATCTTGACTGTTATTGTGACATTAGGCACACCTCACGCATACACATAAACACAATCAGTCGGCAGAGTTGAAGAAATAGCATAGGATCAGAGTCCATAGTAACGGAGAAAGAAAGTCAGATGAAAACTTCAACGCTGTAGGCGAGTGTTTGTGGCTACTGTCCTCTACTGCCCTCTTGAGGATTGTAAGAAAAACGCATTTTACATTTCACGCACACATCTCAACTTAAAAAAGCAATAAACTTGGTAATTAATCATGCCACAGCATTCATTTACTGGTAACAATAAAACTTTTAAGGGATAAGACACAGGTATCTAATCTCTTTTTCTTTCTCTTGCGTTTTTCCTTTCTCAATGTACGATTTCGATCTTGAAACCCTAATGATTCAGTCTAGTTTCCGCGCATGCGCGTGATTGGCGCTTTGTAGACAACGATTCACCTCGTTTCGTCCGCGCGAGCTGCCCCACGTTTCTCGAAGGATTCGTGCAAGTGCATGCGTCACACACCATAGAAAAACAACAGGGAGCACGAGGTAAAGTATCGTTCTTTCATTATTGTATTTATTAATACTTGTTTTCAATGCAGCCATATTCCTGTTATATGGAAGTCAAAGTTCCAGTACAATCCATACGGTAACGTTAGATGCTTATTTTATAGATAACATTAGCTAACGGGCTAAGCTAGCAAGAAACTTCAACACGCGTGAAGGATGCCTGGCAAGGAGTTTTAGAACGTATACCTTGCGTTGCTTTAGCAGTCGTTGAACATCTTATTTGGGAAATGCAAACACAGCTCAGATTAAGTGAGAATTTTTTTTTCTTTACTTCACTGTATCCTTACTACCATTAGTAGATCAATTGCGGGAAAGGTTTTTATCGAGCTTGTTAAATGCAATGAAGCTAAACGGCCCAGCCGAAGATGTCGTAGATGCTTGATTGACAGTAACAGTGTCCAATGAAACATCTGAATCAAAATCTTTCATCATTTTATGACCAATCAGGTCATTTGATTTCAGCGGCCGCGGTCATGAGCGTACAGACTACTATTGTTCCTTTTGTAACTGAGTTTGTTTCACATCAGAAATACATTTCATGCTGTTTATTAAACTTATAGACAGAAAATAATAACAAATTATTTGGGGAAAGAAGCCCGCGAGTCATGTCCAGGTTGCCTACGGTGCATGCATATTGTCCCCTAAAATGTCAAAAGTCGCTTATCAATAAAATAAAATAGCAATTTTAATCTAAGAAGTAACCAAGGGACGTATTTAAATGCACATATAGTGTGTTGCACATCAGATGTCTGTTGTCTGAAAAAGTTAAACCCGCGAGCGCGCCATTTGACAGCTGTCAGGCCTCTGTCATAGATTGGGTAAGTTCGTTTATACCGGTGGTGCACCCGGTGGGCGGAGCATTCTAATAGAAAAAATGTGGTGAATAAAAACAAAGCATCTATTCTGTGTGGACAAAATGCACCTACATTGTAGAATTTTGTTTAATAAGCATCTTGTCTAAAAAAAACATTTTTTTTTCCCCCGACACCCCCAACAAGGAGGTAAGCAAGTCGCCAGGATGACTAACAGTCCCCCCCAAAGACGAGGGATCCAGTTTGAGGTGGGGGCTCAGCTAGAGGCTCGTGACAGCCAGAAAAATTGGTGAGTAGCAAACTTTCTAGTGGTCCACGCCTACATGAATACAAAGGGTCAGTGTATTATACATAGTATCATGGTTATAAACTAAATTTAAATGACCACCATGACTCTCACTCAACTGATGCACAAACAAGGTGTTTTGTACATGTCAGTATGTAGTGTATGTATGCCAGACCAACACACATACATTTGTATATCTGTGTTCACTTTCAAAATGAGCTCTCTGACCTTCATGTCTCAGATAATTTGCAGAAGACCATTTTAGTGTCTTATCTCTTGATGGAGGAGGACTATTTCTTGTCGGGTGTTACTCCCTTTCCACCCAGCTCAGCTGGCTGATAAATGCGTGCAAACAGAACCTAGACTGGAGTCACACTGTTAATGACTGACCACATTGTGTTCCCTCGCATTCCTGATCTATGCTGTATGTAGCCGTCTACTCCACCCTACAACACATCCCCCTCTCCTCTCCACAGGTACTGTGCCACTATCGAGAAGATTGACTTGGAGCAGGAGAAAGTGCTGATCCACTACCGCCAGTGGAGCCATCGCTATGACGAGTGGTTTGACTGGAACTCCGCCTGCCTGCGGCCGTTGGAGCGCGTCCAGCTGAGGAGGGAGGGGCTTCAGGAGCCCCGCCCCACGCCGGTGAGGAGAGGGAGGGGGGGAGGAACATGATGTAGTCTACAGGGGCTGCCCTCTACTGTACTGTCCCACCATCACCTCTATCTCCTGTCTTCTCTTCCCCTCCTCTTCTGTTGGGTCTGATGTCAGGGGAAGGGTAGTACACAGTCACTGTCCAATCAGAGGAGAGAAGGTTAGCACCAGCAGGAGGAGCTCTAGGATTCCTCCTGGAGGTGTGTGTGGCTGCAGGGTTTTGCTTGGTATCACAGTGTGTGTGTTCACTGAGGATCTGTCCTGCTGTTCCACCCTGTCAGATGTTCCGGGTGAACGAGCGTGTGCAGGCGTGCTGGTCTGACTGTCGCTTTTACCCAGCCAGGATCCTGCAGGTCAACCAAGATGGTGGGTCTGTCTCCCTCTCTGCTCTGGAGCTCTGTCAGCAAGGACTTAGAAACCCTAGTCTCCTCTAGCCAGTTAGCAATGTCATCTACTGGGGAAATGTCCGGAGGTCTTCATCTGGCGTGGCTGTTGCTACTTGTGTTTCTGAAAGAGTACAATGGCTAATGTTGCTCTGTCTGAACATGTTTCTTCAGATACCTACACGGTGAAGTTCAATGATGGAGTGGTGAAGAAAGTGAAGGCAACCAAAGTGAAGTCATCTAAGAAAGAGGTCCGGTCAACTATTTGGAGTGATTGATGGGTCTGAATCAGGGACTGGACCCCCCGCTGTCTGCTTCACAGTGAAATGCTTGTATTTGAAATGTCAAATGATGTGTGTGTGTGTGTGTGTAGACTGGAAGAGCCAGCCAGAGAGCCCGAAATCTGGAGAAGAACCAATCAGACCAGACAGAGACTCGCCCAGCAGGGGGCGACGCATCCGAGCAGAATGGAGCGAGTGAGGAGAAGGTGGAGGTGGAGAAGAGAGGTGAAGAAGACATGCACAGAAAGCCGGAGGAGGAAGTTGCAGGAAACACGCCACCGGCCAAGCCTACGCAGCCTGCAGGTACAGAGCGGAAGAGGGGAGAGCGGGGTGCCAGGTGGGGAGCTTTAATTGGCCTCAAATAGAAGATAATGTGCCGACGTTGTCATCCCTTTTCCCCAGGGTCCCAGCAAAGCAGAACGGAGCCCAGGAAGAGGAGGAGGGGCTCCTCATCACTCCTCTACAGCACCAAGAGGAAGAGGCCAGGCAGCAGTCGAGGTATGGCTGTCTTCAGGCCTGCCTTTCTGCGTGGCTGTCCGCCATTGCCTGCTGTTTATTTATCTGGTCTCCTCCTTCCCCAGGCAGAAGCAGTGGATCCCAAACTCAGCAGGTTAGATCGGAGGCCGTCCCAGGAACTTCAGTGTTAAGCGCCTCTCAGACAGACATCCAGGTCTCTGTTGAAGCCTCGCCAGACACAGGTCGGTACTGCAGTACTGACTCCCTCCCCTTCTGATTCTACTGAATCCACCCTCCCCCCCCCCCCTCTGACTCTACAGTACTGACTCATATCTTTGCCACAACAGAGACTGTACTGAAGCGCCAAGTCCACCTGCCAACCACACACAAGTACAGCAGAGAACCCCGTAAGTGCAGCCACACTATGACACGCACGTCCGACGCAAACCCCGAAACACACACCAGTGATTTGAACGTTCCTCTTCTCTCCAGTGTACAGAGTGATTAAAAACCAGCCACCTCCCATCCTGTCCATTGAGCTGGACCACAACCCCTTCAAGTGTCAGGCACCGGGCTGCACCAAGTCCTTCAGAAAGGCGTCCCTGCTGCACTACCACGTCAAGTATTATCATGAAGACGACCAGCCGGCCGGTGGGCTGCAGGCGGCCGGCCAGGACACTCCCACGAGGACGCACGCCCTGTTGGAGGGGAGGGGCTTCCTGAGCGAGAGGCGGAAGGAGAACCAGCAGAACAACAACCACCCGCACGACGACAGAGAGTTGAGCACCACGGAACCAGGTTGGGAACCCAGAGCCATGTTTAGATGGAGAGCAAGCAGGGCCACTTTAGTCTGACTGGAATATTCCGGACCGGAAGTCCGTCTCACTCGTCGGGCTGCATACACACTCATGCTGACTGTTATTTACCGACCGTCTGGCTGTTTCTCTATTTTCTAGGTTTGAAGGTCAAACAGAAGAGAGATAGAAACTTCCTCCGTGTCGTGCTGAGGAAGAAGAAGAAAAAGAGGTCCAAGTCAGGTGTGTGTGTGAGCTTGTGTGTGTGTGTGTGTGCGTACACCTGCTTGTGTGACTGACCAATCCTGTCGTTCCCTCCGACAGAAAATTCCCGCAGTGAAAACCAAGGCTCCACTCTATCCTCTCCCCAGCCCTGCCTCTCACACACACCTTCACCTCTGACCTCCAGGTTGAAACACGATGCCTACCTTGATGGTGGGTACCCCCACCTCCCCCAGCCCACACACACACACACTCCTGCGCTATTACCAGACTGTAACTGCTAGAACCGTACAATTACTGTTGTGGACCAATTATATTCCTTTAATTTGAACATTTTGTAGGCAGGGTGTATGAATGAGGTCTCCATCAGGCCCAGACTGTGTTTTTAGGCTGTCAGCCCAGCCATGTCTTGCTTACATACTTGCTATAACAAGGTTGTGGGTCTTCAAAAGCCAGCGGATGTAGGTCCATACAAGCTCTTGTCCAAATCCTATTGGTCCATGTTTCTTTCTTCCCCCCCCCCCCCCCCCCCCTCGACAGAGGAAGACAGTGATTGTTCAACAGTCAGCGCTGAGTGGAGCGAGGAGGAGCTGGATGTGACCACACCTGTGTCTCAGCAGAGTGTCACCACGGCAACACACGACTGTGACATGGTGCGCTGTGTGTGTGAGGTCGAAGAAGAGAACGACTTCATGATTCAGGTGAAGCCCACAGGACAACGCGCACACACGCAATCACACATGCCGACCTTGCCGAGTAGCAATATGTCATCATGGTAACTGTGTGTTCCAGTGTGACCAGTGTTTGTGCTGGCAGCATGGCACGTGCATGGGCCTGTTTGAGGACAACGTCCCTGAGATATACATTTGCTATGCTTGCAGAGAGATGGCAGGTAAGAAACAAACGCGGGTGCGTGTGCGCTAACTACACTGTGTGTAGGCCTAGGCCTATAACGTGTTTGTGATCCGTGGGCTTCCTCAGGGCAACGTCAGAGCCACCGGTACCTGTACGACAGCGACTGGCTGAGCAGTGGCTGCATGTTCGGCCTGTCGTCTGTGGAGGAGAACTACTCCCAACACAACGCCAGCAAGATGGCGGCCACCCACCAGCTGCTCGGAGACCTGCAGCAGCTCTTCCTCCTTTTCCACGGCCTGCAGCTCAAGATCAGCGTCCTCCAGTGAGTCCCGGGGTCAAGGGTCAAGCGTGAGGTCCCCCCCATGCACTGTGAACTGATAGTTTGTGTGTACCTGCGTTTAGAACAGACTCCCATCCCGACCTGAGGCTGTGGCAGCAGCCCTGGAAGCAGGGCGAGGGGCTGGAGTCCTGGCCGGTCCACACAGCCCAGCCTGAAGAGGAGGCAGCAGCCCTCCCCGCCCCCTCTGACAAGGACGCGGGCGTTGCCTCGTTCCACACTTCCTACATCAGCAGTGAGCACTGCTACCAGAAGACGACCGCGTACTACCCAGGAGCCCTGGCGGTGGAAACGCGCGGCTCCGAACTGGAGCACAGCCTCCGCCGCAGCGAGGATCTGATCTACGGAGGCTCCGCAGAGACATACCCCGCCACCACCAAGACCCCAGCCCTGCACACAAACAAGGTGAGCCGCCTTCTACGAGGACCTGGGGACAACACGACTCTCTCGAGCTCGTCTCCTCTGTATGTCACTGTGAGACTGTTGAGTAAGCTACCTGGCAGAGATGAAGTGAGACTGGTGCACGCATGCTTTTTTCCAGAACTGGGACTACGGCTAAATGTGTTTGTGTTATTTTTAGGCAGAGGAGTTACTGTTCGATGAGGAAAAGTGGAACAGAGGACATCTGGAGACTTCAGAAGAAGCCGATCCCACACACGCACACTCTGAAACGGACACAAGCACACAACCTGACACGCACACAAGCACACACATTGACACAGACACAGCCCGTCCCACCCCCTGTGTGGCAGCAGTGGAGCGCGGGCAGCAGCAGCAGTGGCAGCTGAACCTGCTGGATCACATTCAGGCCGTCCAGAACCAGCTCACACACAGGATGGACTTCATAGAGAAGGAGCTGGATGGTGAGACCCTGTCTGATCTGTTCCTGATCTGGGTAACTTGATACGATGACAATTCTCCTACGTGGCAGTTTTGTGAGACAAGTGGACTGAGGTGTCTCTCTCCCTCTCTCTCTCCCCCCTCAGTGTTGGAGAGCTGGATGGACCACACCGGAGAGCTGGAGCCTCCTGACCCTCTGGCCCGCCTCCCGCAGCTCAAGCAGCGAATCAGACGGCTGCTGGCAGATCTGGGCACGGTGCAGCGCATCTCTCTGTGTTGCTCCTCCAGGGGGCGAGACTGAGCAATGTTATTGCCACATATCATTTGTAAAACGGGTGTAGAGATCCAGTAATTGAGCTGAACTCCACAGGGGAACGGAGAGGGTCCCCTTCAGGCCTCCACTCCACCTGCGTTAGGATAACAATCTGAACTGTGGCCACTGTACATTCCTCGTTCCTATGCTCTTGGTTAGTAGCACTTATTTAAAGCCATATTGGAGGAAGCCAGGAAGTGGACTGATCCTCCACGCCACACAGACTGGAACCCCCAGTGAATATTAGCATAAGCTTCAGTATTCATGGTTATTATTCATACTTTATATTGCTGTAGAGTTTTGGATGTGTAGAATATAGATTTGATGAAGACCATGGTCTTCTTTAGTTTTGTAAGAAATATAGATTTTTATGGATATCACATGTTGTTAAAGAGGCCTCATATAATTAGATAATTGATTGATTGTCCTACTCATATTTGCAGTTAGACTTTTATTGAAATGCTTTTTACAGTTATGAGTAACAACAATTTGTAGGTTTAAGATTAAGTCTTGAAACAAGATATTTGCCTCCCTAAAATAAATGTCATACCAACATTTTAAATTACGTTTAGATATTTTGTTATTGGCAGGTGTTTTGTTGTTTCCAAGTTAGCACAGAAACTGCCTCAGTCCCAGATTAGGAATGTACCAATACAAACTTTTAGTAGGTTTTTCAAGGATGTAAAAGCCACTGCTGCACATAAGAATAAAAGTATTGTTAGCGATAACTCCGATTTCACATTTATACTGTACCTTGCATAATTTAAACATGTAAGATTTGTGCTAAATATTAGAAGTTTTGTGTATTTTGTGTCCTTATATTTTTCATGTTTTGTGTTTTTGCCATGAGTAATTTATTTTTCTCGAAGTTTAATTTGTCATTGTGTATCGTGGCAATAGGTGTCAGAAGTCAAATGGCGTGTCCGTAAGAGATTAGCAGGACAGTCAGTGTTGTGTGCGTGTTGCTGTATGTATGGCAGGTGGGTATAGCAGATGGCCCAGTATGTACAGGCACAGCAGTAGGCCTGTACCTTATGGCCGAGTTGTGATTGCCATTCCACACCAAAACAAAGATTTAGAGATTTATTGGACATTCATTTTAGTCTGGGTCGAACAAGTTCAACAGACTAGATTGTTATATCTAACTAGTCCCTGTCCTTATCGGTATCTGTGCATGTTAAGCAGGTCATTAATAGCCTTATCTCATCTAGCTACCCCCACCCCCCAATCGTGAAAGATTTACAGAACTGATGTTTTGAAACAATTTCATTACATAAAAAATGTGACTCCAAATCACGTGTGCGTTGTTGTTGATGCTGATGCTGAAAATAAATGGAGACGTCAAGAACAGAAGATAGAATAACGCTATTTAAAAAGCTTTCACGAGTCGGAGGGGTTGAGAAGCTCCGCCCCAGAAGCTCAGTCCGCGTGGAGCAGTTGACACAACCACCAGCTAGCAGTCAAATACCCTCATAGACATACACCTGAATCTGCAGTTAGCAAGCATCTAGCTCAAAATCTTCACAGAACTGGTGAGTACAAAACTGCATTTGTGTACATAATGCAGCTACCTAGCCAACGTGGGAAGATTTGTCGACTTAGATAGGAGTGACAGCTAGCAAGTAAAACGTCTGCTGCTGGCTGCGCTAGTTTTCCATCAATACGTTAGCTAGCTACACTTCATCTATGTCTTTGGCGTTTCTAATGAATTCTGACTTCTGTAGCTAGTCTACCCATCAAGACTAGCTTTGACACCGTTGGTTTTAAGAGGGCCTGATCTGGTTGCATCCTGATCTGGCGTTATCATGCAAGATAAAGCTAGTCTAATTAGAGGTAGTGTTTGGCTCTTTGGACAGAGACTGATGTCCGCTTGCTTGCTAATTCTAGCAAGGCTAGCTGCTGCAGCTATAGCTACGTTAGATAGACATCAAATTAGCTTGCTAGTTAACATAATCTAAAGCTATGTTGCTGTGAAGGTTAACTTTAAATAGTGTCCATAGAACTAATGCGCGTATCGATATATTGACTTGTAATTTAACTAGGGATACAACAGCAGCTCATGTTAACTGGCTGTCAAAACCCTGATGGATGGTTGCATTTTAGAGACGGGAAACTAGATGATCTGAAGATAAATACTTTTCCTAACCTGACCTGGTTTGTGGACTGAAGGCAGACAGACAGGTAGACGGACAGACAGTCGGACAGGAAGACAATGACTCCCTGAATGTCTCTGTCAGATTGCCTGTATCTGCCTGTCTGATGTATTCTAGGTTGGGTAGATGTAATCTAGGCTGAGCTCTGTGATTAGACATGTTTTGCCCCAGTAGAGAAGGCTGGCAGACAGCGCCCTCCCAGGAGCAGCTCCCCTGGCTGCCTATCAGTGAGCACAGTTACACGGGGGGGGGGGGGGGGGGGGCATTTAACAGCTCGTGAATATTCTTTTTTATATTTCTCCTTCTCTTGTGACCCAGCCTTAACACTGCTGCTCGTGCTTGTGTATATGTGTGAACAGTGAGCTGTCTGCATTCGGCTTCCATCCCAAATCCACTTCTGTCTGAGGTGTGACTGACAGCTGTGACAGCCTATCATGGAGGAGCTCCAGGATGTCCAGCTGACTGAGATCAAACCCCTGCTCACAAACCAGGTCAGGGGGAGGTTCCTGTCAGTGGGATCATTGTGTTTACTGATGTGTGCGTCTTCCTGTGAATCTGTTGCCTGATGAGGGACCGTGTGCAAAAGCATGGTGGCTCACACTGTCTCCTCTCTCTCCAGGGCGGCCGGAACTTCCAGGACTTTGACTGTCAGGTGAGCTAATAGGGAGGGGTATGGAGTTGTGGGTGGGGGGTAAGGAAGTGTGTTAGTGGAAGAGAGATGTGCATGGCTAATTCATTGGAGGGAGGGTTTGTGGGTGGTGAGATGCATATGGTGTGCGAGTATGGGTGAGGGATTGAGAATGTAGTAGGTGTTCTAAAGGTGTTTTTAAGATAGGTGTGTGTGTATGGGTAAGGTGGTGGTTTGCCTGATGGAAGAGGCTTGTTATGGTAAAAGTGCATGGCTATCCAACGCGATGCGTGCAAGCAGTCGAGAAGCTGGTTGTCATGGCAATGCCTTCACTCCAGGGAGGATGTTACTGCTCTCTTCCTGTCTCTATGACAACCCAACTCCAACCCTACCAGCTGGAACACACACAGGATTAGGTCAATCACAACTGATGAAAACAATCAGAGTTGGTACAGAAATGGTGTGGCATTCTGGATGGTACTTCCATGTGTGAAGTCTTGTGGCGCCCTCTAGAGCAGCTGTGCTGAACTGCAGACGTCTGCAACCAGCACCTGGAGTAGTTAGGCTGGTGAGCTCTCCTCTGCTCTGCTGCAGAACATGCCTGCCCCTACCCACCTCCGCCCCCCCTACTCACTACTCCTCCTCCTCCATACTCCGTTATCTAAGGTAGGAACCTCTGCAGTTTGACTCTCCCTTCCTCTCTCCTCCTCCTCGGTTCCTCTTTATCCGTCCCCTCCTCTGTTTCCTCCCCCTTAGTCCACCTGACCTTACTAATCCCTTCACCCTGGGCTCACGGACGACAGACGGCCATGGAGGCTTTGTGTTTAGCCAGCCAGAAAACTCCTCGCTCCCCCCGCCCTCCCCCTTTCTCTCTTCTCTTTCTCCACCCCACCTTGGCAGCCTTCGCTAGCTCTCTCCTTCAGTCGTGCCTCTCTCCTTCCCTCTCCACACATTCTCTCCCCTGCCTGGAGAGCAGCTGCTGCCATCAGAAAACCCTCCGCTCGTTCCTGCTGGGCTGAGCTCTCTGTTCTCCGGTGGTCTCTCCTCCGCTCTGCTTTCCTGCCGGCCCTCCCTCTTTCAGCCACCGCCCTGCTCGACTCCTCTCCTCATTCCTCCATTCCTCCTCTCCATCTCCTCTCCCGTCCGTTCCTCTCCCGTGCCCGTCTCTGCCCGCGTCTCTCTGGTGACACCATGACGGCCGTTCTGGACCTGAACCAGATTGCCTGTTCAGTCATTGGAGTGGTGAGTGGAAGCTGCCGCCGGCTCGTGCTAGTTTGTGTTAGCCGCCGAGGGCGTATAAAGTGCCAGTAGTTGATGTCGGCTGATACTGGGTGTTATGTGCTGAGGTGTTGGTGCTGTTTGCTCATGTGTTAAGTGAGGCTGCTCCCGGCCGGCCTGTTTCAGTGAAGGCAGCCGTGTTTGTGTGTGGGTGAAGTTGATGAACGGGGGGGGGGGGGGGCTTCTTAGTTCTCTTATTGCAGCTTGTTGACTGACTGAGGTTGGGAGCGGGGGTGGGGGTGACATATCTGCATTCAACATACCGATGAGGAAGGAGGGGGGATATAATCTCGTTGTGAAAAGAAAAGGGCTAAGGCAATGAGGGCAGGGGGGGGAGGACAGGGGGGGAGGAGAGAAGGGCAGATCACCCGTTTTTATTTCTCTATTGCTGAGCAGTCGCCATGGTAACCAGGATAGTGTGCCTTGAATTTTTTGCTGGAAGAGCCTACCGTCTCAAAACACACAGGCACGCTACATGTAAACTTTGCCTATTCTGTTTGCAGGCTTCCCAAGGTCTTCTCTTTAACGTGTGTGTGTGCGTGTGTGTGTGTGTCTCTGACCCATTAACAGATATTAATGAGGTATTAGAGGCAGATATTTCCATCGACGGATAATTGGATTAAGACGCCAGCTAACCATATCTGGGCCGCTTCAGGGATGTGTGTTTGTGTTGGGGTGTGGGTGTACACATGATGGAGTTAACCTTGAAAAGATCTGGTCAACAGGCCCCAGCCCTTGTGTATGATTGGTTGAAAGGCCCTAACGTGTGCTGTTATTGGTTGACAGGAGCATGACATTGAGACCCTCCATGGCGTACTGCATGTGACTATGAGGGGTGTTCCCAAGGGCAACCGACCTGTCATTCTCACCTACCATGACATCGGTTTGAACCGTGAGTAGCACATCTCTTCTACCAGCCGCACCAGCACTAGTTGGCATTGCTATGGTAAATTATGTGTTATGGTAAATATTTCTTTATTGAACATTGCTGACTGACTTGATTTAGCAGGTAAATCTAGATGTTTGGCACAGTTATGGTAAATCTGGCTATTTAACACTGTGGTAAGCGTACCTTGACGACTGTGCTAGTAGCTGTACATGTCTCTCTGCAGACAAGTCGTGTTTCAACACTCTGTTCAACTACGAGGACATGCAGGAGATCACGCACCACTTTGCCGTGGTCCACGTAGATGCACCTGGGCAGCAGGAGAACGCCCCGCCCTTCCCTGCAGGGTACTGCGACATCACTTCCTCATCTTCATCTTCCTGCTCCAAACTCGCAGGATCCCTCTCTTATTCGTGTCTCTCTCTCTCTCTCTCTCTCTCTGTTTTTTTAGGTACCAGTATCCATCTATGGATGAGTTGTCTGAGATGCTTCCATCTGTTCTCACTCATCTGAAGTAAGTGTTTCTCCCTGAAGGGAGGTGTGTTTGTGTGTGTGTGTGTGTGTGTGTCCGCATTCATTTGACTCATTGCGAGGATTTGCGTTGCCAGGGTGACCAGCGTGATTGGCATCGGAGTGGGAGCAGGAGCCTACATCCTGTCCAGGCTGGCAGTAAGTCCTCTGTACTTAAAACACCACAGCACAGTGCAGACCTGTCATGCAGGCTCCCTGCACCACAGCACAGTGCAGACCTGTCATGCAGGCTCCCAGCACCACAGCACAGTGCAGACCTGTCATGCAGGCTCCCTGCACCACAGCACAGTGCAGACCTGTCATGCAGGCTCCCAGCACCACAGCACAGTGCAGACCTGTCATGCAGGCTCCCAGCACCACAGCACAGTGCAGACCTGTCATGCAGGCTCCCTGCACCACAGCACAGTGCAGACCTGTCATGCAGGCTCCCAGCACCACAGCACAGTGCAGACCTGTCATGCAGGCTCCCAGCACCACAGCACAGTGCAGACCTGTCATGCAGGCTCCCTGCACCACAGCACAGTGCAGACCTGTCATGCAGGCTCCCTGCACCACAGCACAGTGCAGACCTGTCCTAGTCCTCCATGCTTACCCCTCCTGTCCTGTCTTCAGCTGAGCGAGCCTTCTCTGGTGGAAGGACTGGTGCTCATCAACGTAGACCCCTGTGCTAAGGGCTGGATGGACTGGGCTGCATCAAAGGTGAGTACACACACACACACACACAAGCAAATACACACACGTTTTCTGTAGGCTGAGCGGTTGTTTCTTTTTCAGCTGAGCGGCTGGACTAGTAACCTGGTGGACATTGTGATGGGACACCACTTCAGTGATGTGAGTAGAGGCGGTCTATCAGCTGGAGTTCTACTGTTTCCGCTGGAGTCTCTTTTTCTCTCCATTTCAGCTTGAAACCCTCTGCTGTGCATCTACAGGAGTCTATTAGGTTTATACCTCTGTTTGGCCTTGTCTATTCTGTCTCAACGGAGGGATTTTTTTTAACTCTGCATCAACGTGTGTGTGTGTGTGTGTGTGTGTGTGTGTGTGTGTGTGTGTGTGTGTGTGTGTGTGTGTGTGTGATCCATCCTCAGGAGGAGCTGAGTGACAACCAGGAGATAGTCCAGACGTACAGGCTCCACATCTCCCAGGACATCAACCAGGACAACCTGGCTCTGTTCTGCTACTCCTACAACAGGTACCATGTGATCCCTGCTCCAGCCATGCATGTGACCCAAACACCACGGCAAGGTTCTCAGTCAGCGCCACCACGGAGACGTCATTTTGATGCGTGTGTGTGCTTGTTTTGACAGCCGCCGGGAACTGGAGATGGAGAGGCCAATCGTAGGTCTGACTGATGACACTGCCAACACGATGAGGTACTCTTCCTGCTTCACGGACACGGTAGCCCCTGCTGGTCTGCTGGCCCCTGCCTGACTGGCTCTGTGTTTCTGTTCAGGTGTCCTTCTCTGCTGGTGGTTGGAGACACGGCGCCCGCCGTCGACGCCGTGGTAGGTGCAGCCTTTTATCTTCCTCGCAAACGCTAATCCCAATCGGCCAATCACCTCCCTCCCTAGGTTGTACCTGTCAGCCGGTTGGTTAACCTGTTTTTTGATCTCCCTCTCCGGTCCACAGGTGGAGTGTAACTCCAGGATGAATCCCACCAAAACCACCCTGTTGAAGGTAACGTGTGTGTGTGTGTGTGTGTGTGTGTTCGTTCATGCGTCTATTGACTCAGATTCTGAGCGTGCGTTTGTCCTCCCCAGATGGCTGACTGTGGCGGCCTCCCTCAGGTGGTCCAGGTGAGTCACCTCTCTCACCAGGCAACGCTTCTAAAGACCACGGCACCATTCAACCGTTTCTGTGTGAACTCTGACCTTTTCTGTGTGTGTCACCACAGCCTGGCAAACTGGCTGAAGCCTTCAAGTACTTTGTCCAAGGAATGGGCTACAGTGAGTACACCTTCTCTTCCTCTGAGCATGCTGCTGTTGTGGTACATGTGTTCTAACGTCTAGTCTAGTCTGACTGATCTATGTTTCCTTCAGCTCTGTGTGATGTTTCAAACATTTTGCCTGTGTGATTCATTGTTGTATATGTTATAATCTGTACTATGCGATAAGTTGTAGAGGTACTGAAGTTTAACAAGCGCGTGCGCGCGCGCACACACACACTCAAGATTGTTTGTCTGTGTCTGTCTGTCTGCAGTGGTGCGTTAACAACAGGTGTAAGTAGCTGTTCGATGCTTAGATGATGTTCAGCATGGTGTGCATGCTGCTCCTACACCCCTCCATCCTGCTGTGTGTGTGTGTGTGTGTGTGTGTGTGTGTGTGTGTGTGTGTGTGTGTGTGTGTGTGTGTGTGTGTGTGTGTGTGTGTGTGTGTGTGTGTGTGTGTGTGTGTGTGTGTGTGTGTGTGTGTGTGTGTGTGTGTGTGTGTGTGTGTGTGTGTGTGTGTGTGTGTGTGTGTGTGTGTGTGTGTGTGTGTGTGTGTGTGTGTGTGTGTGTGTGTGTGTGTGTCTTTTTCTGTTGCGTGTCTCTGTCCCTTCAGATGATATTATTATCTTGATGAGCTGTGTGAGTGCATGCTACAGGTTGGACTTTCCTGTACATTCATTTTTTCCTCAACAGTGAAAATGAATAGCAAACTGTGGGGGAGAATAATGAATCCAGACGTCACATGGGCAGACATGGTGACAGACAGAGTTAGGGTCGGACGGGAGACAGTAGACCAAAGAATGGCTCCTTGGAAGACAGACAGACAAGCAGTCAGACACACACACACACACAGACGAGCATGCAGACAAACGGGCATCCTGACAGACAGACAGACATGAGGCCAGATTGATTCATTATTCGTTTGGGCTGGGGATCATCAACCTGGTTGTCATGGGAATGTGGTTTCAAGCCACTGAAGCCCCCTGCCATGTGCATCCTCCTGCCCAGCCACAACCACGCCCCCTGCCATGTGCATCCTCCTGCCCAGCCACAACCAAGCCCCACCACGCCCCCTGCCATGTGCATCCTCCTGCCCAGCCACAACCACGCTCCCTCCCACCACCACCACCTGTCTCACTAAGGTCAGCTAAGATCACAAGTTCAATTATAATCAGTTCCCCCCTCCTCCTTCTTCTTCTGCAGTGCCCACCGCCAGTATGACTCGCCTGGTTCGATCTCGTACACACTCGGCCTCCAGCATGGGATCAGTGGAGGGAAGTCGCAGTCGCACTCACACCAGCTCACAGCTAGAGGGCGCCACCGCAGCCAGCCCTGCTCACAGCAGCCAGACCAGGCCACAGACCATGGAGGTGTCTTGTTAGATCAGCCACCGTGCTGGTACTCACCCTTCTCTCTCTGTCTCTCTGTCTCTCTCTCTCTGCGTATGTCCCTCTCTGTCCTCCTAGTCTGGCTCACCTTTATCTTAACTCTGTGTCCCTGTTTTTCAAACCTTTTCCATCCATTTTCCTCTCTCCATTCCTACCCTATTCTTCCTCTTTGAGCCCCAGACTGAAGGTCAAGGGTACCTGGCTGCCTGTTGATGTCTACCTGCCTGGCAGCCTGTTGAATTTAGCAGCCCGGCCTTTTGTATTTATAACCCTATTTGTATTGACGACTCCGTTTATATTGATTACTCTTACTTGTATTGAACTATTTGTATTGATAACTTATGTGATAACTACTTGGTTTGTCAGGCAGAGGAGAGACAGGCCGATGTCCCAAAGCCTGTCCTGCTGGCCTAGAGGTCGTCAAACCACCATCTCCCTCCAGCACCCAGTACCCAAACCCTTTTGTCTTGTACGCAGAACTCAGCCCTTCACATAAACCCCTCCTCTCCATCTTCAGTTTTTAAGGATTACTATTATGTTGTGAATTTGTGAGGTTTGGGTTTACAAACTGATGTAGTAGATATTATGTCCTACCGTGGGTACTGAAAGTTATCAGGAAGCATGACTATGACATTGTTGGATTTCTTTTGTCTAGCTGTTTGTATCGAGCTAGTTTGGTTTCAGTTATACAGTCTTGTAGGTTTTCTCTTTGGGGTTGTTTAAAGCAGCAGAGATGTGTTGGTTAAACCCAGGGGCCAGGGTTTAGGCTGCAGGCACGGGCTGTGGTCACTAGTCAGGGTGAAGGAGAGTTTACTTCTAATGGTCAGGGTTAAGTTAAATAATTGGGTGGGGCTGCATACTGCCAGGTTAACAAGCCTACTCCAGACGAATACTAACAGGTTTGCACTATCATGAAGCATTCCAGAGGCGTAATGGGTAATGTATTAAACCAGACTTATTTCATGTCTATCACTGCTGTTGTTATTGGTATCATCACTATCATGGTGGGTCTGATTGTACTGTAGCAGGTGACTGTGGTGATGCTTCGTTCCTCTGCTGACTATTATTACTGTTTGTACTGACGATGAAATAAAGCTAAGTTATACTATCCAGCCCGCTGTGTCTCTTTCTCGTATGAATGTATTTGTTTGACAAAATGTTAAATGGAGGTTCGGTGTTAATGGTGCATTGTCTAATATCTTGTCTACATCGTCGAAGGCTTCTGTGGTTGTCGACTCCATCTGCTGGAGTACATGTTTTTCCCTTCTGTCTTTCGTCAGCAAAGACCGTCAGCAATAACCAAGCGCATGCTCAGATGGATTGAGCTAATGCTCTTACTTCCGTAGCCACTTGGCTCATCTATGTAGTGAAATGACTTAGTGGAGTTTAGGATGAGTACAAGGGACATAATCACGACCTATTCACGAAGTGCAGTATCTACAGCATAGGGTTATGATTAGACGAAGAGCGAACTCCATAGGGCAATATTCTTCGCTTCATCTGTGTTCTCGGTAGCCACTCAGTGTCTTAATGCTTATTAGGTTGTTGTGCACAGCTGTTCTGGCACTAAGCGTCTTTCCACTGTTAATGAACAATGCCACGGGACACGAGTTTACAGATTCGGACATGGAGCACTACAGGTAAGGATAATGCGACTAAGGCGTAACTCACTAGCAGTTTGGTTCCAACTCAACACCAACTAGAGAACTCATTGCAATCTCTCACACAGAGAGAGAATCAAGACAATGTTTTATCACGCCTACAACAACTACTTGGACAACGCGTTCCCCTATGACGAGCTGCGACCCCTGACATGTGATGGTCAGGACACCTGGGGCAGGTAGGGCTGAAGCTAGATGCTTTGGTTGGTAGTAGCAAAGAGTTTGGACAGGTGGGGGTGATAGCAGAATTATGGACCAATGTATAGGAAAGACCCTGCATGGATCAGAAGAGCAGAAGTATAGTAGTATTATTTTCTGAACATTGTAGCCTAATAAATATCATACCAATGACCCTGTTGTCCTTCTCCAGCTTCTCCCTGACTCTGATAGATGCCTTGGACACCCTGCTTGTGAGTTCAGTTTTACTACCAGTTGTCTCTCCCCTGACTTCATTGAGATGGTGACCACCAGTAATGTAGACTAGACCAGTAGTGGACCATGCTCTGTTTGTGACCTGTGACCTCTCTGTCTTGGGCGGGCCAGATCCTGGGGAACCACAGTGAGTTCCAGAGAGTTGCCTCCCTGCTGCAGGATACTGTGGACTTTGACATTGATGTGAATGCATCCGTGTTCGAGACCAACATCCGAGGTGAGGGACAAGGACATTCGGAAGGAAAAATATGAAGCCCGAGGCTATTTGAATGGTCCCAGTTTGACTGTGATCGTCTGTGTCCAGTTGTGGGGGGGCTGCTGTCAGCTCATCTGCTGTCTAAGAGGGCAGGGATGGAGGTGGAGTCTGGTTGGCCGTGTTCAGGACCTCTTCTCAGGATGGCAGAGGAGGCCGCGCGCAAACTGCTGCCTGGTGAGACCCTCTAACCTCTAACCCCTCGCACATAATCCCTCACCCCTCATGCATACCCCTTCACCCGCATACATAACCCCTCACCTCTCACCCCCGAACCCTGAGCTCAATCAGTAATAGTACAACTTTGTTCCCCAGCCTTCCAGACCCAGACAGGAATGCCTTATGGGACAGTGAACCTCCTGAAGGGAGTGAGCCCCACAGAGACCCCTGTCACTTGTACGGCCGGGGTGGGGACTTTCATCCTGGAGTTCGCCACCCTCAGTCGCCTGACAGGAGACCCCATATTCGAGGAGGTGGCGAGGCGAGCGCTGCGCTCGCTGTGGAAGACTCGCTCGGACATCGGACTGGTGGGCTCACGAGCTGGCTGTGTTTCGGCCCGTCCAACTCATCCGCCCGGCTATCCATCAGCTGTCCGTCGAGTCGTTCACCCGTTTGCGATGATGGTTTTCTGCGTGTCTGTCTGTGTCCGTCCAGGTGGGAAACCACATTGATGTGCTGACTAAGAAGTGGGTGGCCCAAGACGCAGGGATCGGAGCTGGGGTGGACTCGTACTTTGAGTATCTGGTTAAGGGCGCCATCATGCTGCAAGATGAGGAACTGCTCAACATGTTCCATGGTAAATCTATTGCATTCAACTAGACTAGAGGTGGTTGGTGTTTTGTCATCGTTATGACAGGATATGATGTTTGCTGTTGATCCACAGAGTATGACAAAGCCATTCAAAACTACACCAGGTTTGATGACTGGTATTTGTGGGTCCAGATGCACAAAGGAACCGTCTCCATGCCAGTCTTCCAGTCCCTAGAGGCCTTTTGGCCTGGGCTACAGGTAAACTACACCACCCACTCTCTAGAGGTCTTTTGGCCTGGGCTACAGGTAAACTACACCACCCACAATCCCTAGAGGTCTTTTGGCCTGGGCTACAGGTAAACTACACCACCCACAATCCATAGAGGCCTTTTGGGAAGCTACACAATCCAAAGACTTGAATTGGTCAATGATACCATCTATACAGAATCCTTAGACACCTACAGCCTGTGTGTCTTTCTGTGTGTGAACGTGTGTGTGCCTGTACATGTTTTCCAGAGTATGGTTGGAGACCTAGACAGTGCTGTGAGGACCTTCATGAACTACTACAGTGTATGGCGTCAGTTTGGGGGTCTTCCTGAGTTTTATAACATCCCTCAGGGTTACACTGTGGACAAGAGAGAGGGCTACCCACTTCGTCCTGGTAAAGACCACCATGATGATGATGATGATGATGATATTACCCACTCAAGTACCCATTTTCAATGACTGTGTGTGTATGTTTCAGAGCTGATTGAGAGTGCCATGTACCTGTTCAAAGCCACTGGGGACCACACCTTCCTGCAGCTGGGGAGGGATGCCGTGGAGTCTCTGGAGACGATTAGCAGGGTGGACTGCGGCTACGCCAGTGTGAGTGACAGTGTGTGTGTGTGTGTGTGTGTGTATGGATGTCTAGTATGTCCAGATCTTGTCACCTGACGTGCGTGTGTGTCTCTCCAGGTTAAGGACATGCGCGACCACAAGCTAGACAACCGTATGGAGTCCTTCTTCCTGGCAGAGACCATCAAGTACCTGTACCTGCTGTTCGACCCCTCCAACTTCCTGTTGCAGCCGCAGGCCTGGGAGGAAGGGGCGGGGCCTAGCGAGGACTGTGTCCTGGGGGCGGGGGGCTACATCTTCAACACGGAGGCCCACCCCCTGGACCCTGCAGCGCTGCACTGCTGCAGCCGCAGACCCCAGGAGCGCCAGGAGCTCCAGGACATCCTCCTGCACCTATCAGAACCTCCGGCCCCTACTCAGGACAGCCAATCAGAGGACACGCCGATGCCTGGCCAATCAGAGAGTATTGCTCTGAAGCCAGGAGCACGAAGGACCGCCCCTGTCCTGTCCTGCCCCATGCAGCCCTTCAGCGCTCGCCTTTCTGTCCTCGGACAGGTTTTTTCTGACAACACTTGAACTTGGCTCACTTCACTGTTTTTGTTTGTCACTACCTTTTGTAGATTAAAGATATTTTATTTATCAAAGCCTCTTTTTAATTCCATGTGATGTTCATTCGACTGTTGAGCTGTCGTCTGAGGGCCAACCGACGAGCTCCCCTCTCCTCCCTCGCTCACGAACACATCCATGAAAGGCGTGTGTGTCCACTACCCTTGCAGTGGGGTGTGTGTGTGTGTGTATGACTCAGTGATTGTGTAGACAGGTGTGAGTCTGTCTCATGGGGTCTTGTGTTTTGAGCCCCCGAGGCTCCAGTCCACTCAGCATTCCTGGGGTGTTAGCAGTGGAGCCACTGTGGAATGCTGCTCCTCGCTCGGCTACTCTCCTGCATCTCACCTGCTGCAGCTTCCCAAGCTGCTCTCCTCGTGTCTCCCAGCACTCTGGCCTGCTGTCCTCATGCCTCCTAGCCTCCTAACCTCTCATCAGGCATCATAGCCTCCTGACCACTCCGCAGGCATCCTAGCCTCCTAACCTCTCATCAGGCATCCTAGCCTCCTAACCTCTCATCAGGCATCCTAGCCTCCTGACCTCTCCTCATGCCTCCTAACATCTCATCAGGCATCATAGCCTCCTGACCTCTCCGCAGGCATCCTAGCCTCCTAACCTCTCATCAGGCATCCTAGCGTCCTAACCTCTCCTCATGCCTCCTAACCTCTTAACCTCTCCTCATGCCTCCTAGCCTCCTAACCTCTCCTCATGCCTCCTAACGTCCTAACCTCTCCTCATGCCTCCTAGCGTCCTAACCTCTCCTCATGCCTCCTAACGTCCTAACCTCTCCTCATGCCTCCTAGCGTCCTAACCTCTCCTCATGCCTCCTAGCGTCCTAACCTCTCCTCATGCCTCCTAGCATCCTAACCTCTCCTCATGCCTCCTAGCATCCTAACCTCTCCTCATGCCTCCTAGCGTCCTAACCTCTCCTCATGCCTCCTAGCGTCCTAACCTCTCCTCATGCCTCCTAGCCTCCTAACCTCTCCTCATGCCTCCTAGCCTTCTCCAGCTACAATGCCAGCCTAAGCTTCCAGAAATGGCAGAAAGTGTGATACCTCAGACTCCAGCTCCTCAGCCCCTCCAGGACTTTCCAACCAACTCAAACCCTCCAGCACCTGGAAGATCCACCTGGAGACTACAGTGTGTGTATATGTCTCTTTATGAGTTCTGTCTACCCTAATCTACCATCTACAGAGGGAGACTGGCCCAGCCACCCATCTCTCTCTGGGCTTAGGGAGTGGCAGCAGCAGGATTGACTGGATCTAGCAGAGGTATTCTGCTGTCGGACTAGTGTCTAAGTTGGAATTGTTTATAAGGGCAAGCCCATTGTTCTCGGCTGAGCGAGGGCATGGGTCTGGCATGCTACTGTTTCAGCAGTTGAAAATAGAAGGACAGCTGCTCATATCTGAGGGGGGGCGGGGGGAGAAAAACAGGCAGGGAGGATGGAGAGGGAGGTTCAGGAACCATGAAGACCATGAAGGGTAGGCAGAGCAGCAGAGTCAAAACGGTCTATAGTGGCAGTGTAGGGTAGTTTAGGACTTCAGGGTAATACATGGGTTGTACACATTTAGGTAGTTAGGCCAGTGGTTTTAGCGTTATGGTAGTTTGAACGGTAGGACAGTTGAAACATTAAGGTACAGCTCAGTGGTTAGAGCACTTGAGTTCAAATCTTCCCCTGTACTGTACAACTCTGGACAAAAGCATCTGCTAAATGAAAACATGAAATTAATACAGTTGGATAGATCCCACGATAGGTTAGTTATAACATGATGGTAGTTAATGCAGTAGGGTAATTAGACCTGGGAATGTGAAGGTTGATCATGCTGTCAAAAAGATCAACTATCCAGCTGCACTAGATCTGCAGAGTCTCTAACATAGCCCTCGCTGCCATAACCCTAACTCCCCCAGCTCCTACCCCTGCACCTAAATCACCCAGAGTACATACCTTTCCTGGAGCTGGAACGGCATTGGGCTTGGTTTACTTTGGCACAAGGAAAGGATTCATTTGCACCCATGATTGGGAGGGATTCTTCATGTTGCTGAGTGTGGCGGGAGCAGGTCTAAACAAGGCTCTACACTTCAACCATCTGACTTCTACCAGGGGACCCTGTTGTCCAGGGACCTGTCTGTGTGTGTGTGTCTGTGTCTGTGTCTGTGTCTGTGTGTGTGTGTGTCTGTGTGTGTGTGTGTGTGTGTGTGTGTGTGTGCTCTTTATACCTTTCTGTGTAGTAATGATGTTATTATTTCAATCCATCATTTGAGTTGGTGTGCTCTGATGCGTCATGTGAGAGTAGCATCACTACTGCTCCTGGATCTGTTTAATGTATGTGGCAACATACCCGTCACAGGACATCAGTCCCTCAACACATCAGCGCACGTTTGCTGCTCGCAACAACCTACATGTCTGCTTGCCTGATAGGGAGTGAGATCTGGCCTTCTGAATGACAGAGTGGGCCTGCAGATTGATGAAATGCTCAATGAAACAATGCCGTTTCCAAAATAACTAACAGAGGCTTACCGGCGCTTTGGGAGGAGATTATCAGCATGATTGCCTTCTGTGACAGTCCCTCACCCTCCCTGTGTACTCAGGCACAGCCAATCCAGTGCAGAAGAAGTGGTCACATGGGGATGTTTCCCCCTCTTTCTGGTGACCCTGACCTTGGGAGAGAAGATATAAGGTTGACAGGTCCACTGCCACCAATCCTACTGTGCTCTTATAGGTCAGTACACTGGTGCATGTCTGCCTTGCTAAACCTAACACTACAACCACATCACTACTAGAACCCTAACCCTACCTGTTGAATCCACCCAAATTTGATGTAATTAACCGTTTGAATTAATTACGTTCTAATGCTGTACACAGTGGTAGAACTCAAGTTATGTGTGTGTTTTAGCGGTTCAGTTCAGGTTATGAGATTGTCAGGATGTGGGACTTTGTTGGTATTTGTGTTCAGGTTGTGACTGTGTTTGGGGTCTGTTTGCAGTTGTGTTGCTGTTGATTAAACCACCCAGCTTCCATCATGTCCCTCTTCATGGAAATGAAGGAGTTTGGAGATGCAGCTTCATTCCTCCGCCTCACCAACCTGGAGCAGCTGGCGGCGAGGACAATGGCCTTCGACGGTAGCGGCACACCCCAGGACCACCTTTCATCAAAACATCCGGATAATCTTTAAATGGAAATAATTCAGTGTGGCCTAATCTAACTGGATTTACACAAAATGGATACTTCCCATTCAGAGTCTCCCCTCAATAGCTCAGCAGTAGTTAATTTAAACTGGGATTATGCCTACTCACATACTGTCATACAGTGTCTGGATGAGTTGAGTGTGACTGATGATTGCCATGACAGCTGTTGTGTCCCTAAGGTACAAAGCGAGTGTGGATCCCCGATGACAAGGAGGCCTACATAGAGGTGGAGGTTAAAGAGATCGACGGAGACCAGGCTACCGTGGAAACTAAGGATGGACAGGTTAGTTATCTGCTTGATAGGGGCGTTAGTTGTCCAATGAGGGAGTTAATTGTTCACTTAGTTAGTTAGCTGTTAAATTGGAGTAGTTCTGAGTTAACATCAATTCTGTTCTCAATAAGATATCTTATTAATCTGTGTGCCAACCCAAAGTGGGGTCCCAACTGCACATTCTCCTCCCAGCGTGGGTATTACTAATGTTTCCATATCTTTCTGCCAGACCTTGGTGGTTCGGGAGAATGACATTCAGCCGATGAACCCTCCCAAGTTTGACATGATGGAGGACATGGCCATGCTGACCAACCTCAACGAAGCCTCGGTCCTCTTCAACCTGAGTAGGCGCTACTCCATGTGGATGATCTATGTGAGAACCGCCTGCAGACCTCTGAGGGCAACGTTCTGTATGGACCCCAGTGTTCCTGTCCAGGTGTGTCCCACCCGGCTGCTCTGGGTGACAGGTCCGTGTTTGTGTTCGCAGACCTACTCCGGCCTCTTCTGTGTGACAATGAACCCCTACAAGTGGCTTCCTGTGTATTCACCTGCTGTTGTTGCCGCCTATAAAGGGAAGAGGCGCACCGAGGTTCCTCCCCACATCTACGCCATAGCTGACAACGCCTACAACGACATGCTGCGCAGTAGGTCTCCCTGAAGTCTCTCTCTCTCTCTCCTCTCACTGTCTCCTTCTCTTACTCTCTCTCTCTCTCCCCTTCTCTCTCTCCTCTCTCTGTCTCTTTCTTTCTCTCTCTCATTTTTTTCCCCTCTTTCTCTCAGAGTATGTTGCTGTACTCTAATAACTGTCTATGTCCTCCACAGATGGAGAGAATCAGTCCATGCTGATCACGTAAGCCAGTGCAATCCAGTTCCAGAACTACTATGTCTCTATATGTTCTACATTCAGGACTATTACAGCCTAGTTGTGTTCCAGTTATGATCTAGTACTATTGTAGCTGTACTGTTGTATTCATGAAAACACTTGCAATTCAGGCCAATGCAAACCAAGTTGACTTGTTGGCCATTTACAGATTTCTATTTGTTCTATTGGAAACTACTGTGCTGTTTTCTGACAGATTTGTAAGACATCATAATGATATGTTCTACTTTTTTGCATCATATCTCTGTCTACCAATCCCAGAGGAGAGTCCGGTGCTGGCAAAACCGTCAACACCAAACGTGTCATTCAGTATTTTGCCATAGTAGCCGCCCTGGGAGAAGCTGTGAGGAAAGGAGTAAGACAGAAACTTCACTCTCTCCAACTCTTCCTTTTTTGGTCCATTTCGATTTTTCTCCCTGATTTCTTTTCTTGAAAGTACTCACTACTACTGTGAATCCCAGCTGTGATTTGGATGCTTTTCCCTCCTGCATCTGCTCCCTTTTTCCATCATCCCTGTCATCCCTTTTTTATTTCCTTCTTCCCTCAATTCCTCCCAGCTTTTTGAACTTAACAACTTGAGACTCATTTTGATCTTCGTCTCTTGGAACCCGTCCTTTTTGTAATCCTCTCATCATAGCCCTCCAACTTTCTCTCTCTCTCTCTGGACCATTTCTCCCCCTTTGCCTTGTTACGGACACGTTGTCAGTTAGTATGTTGTTCGAGTTAGGTTGTCAGGGAGACAGTCGCTAGGACAGCTGTATTGTCAGAGACTTTAACAGAGTAACATTTGTGTTGTCTGAGTGGCAGCTGAACTACCAGGGAGACAGTCTTGGTTGGCAGGGAGATAGTTGTGGTTTTAAAGAGGCAGTTGAGTTATTATCAAGGATTCAGTTGTCAGTGGTACAGTACATCACAATGATCCATGCTGCTGTCCTTACACCAGGGGACACTAGAGGACCAGATCATCGAGGCCAACCCGGCAATGGAGGCTTTCGGCAACGCCAAGACCCTCAGGAACGACAACTCGTCTCGATTTGTGAGCGTCACTAACAAATACAAAACCCACCTGGTCAAACCTGCCAGGCCTAGACTGGAAGGACCAAGTCTTATCCTTGTCATTCATATTAAAATACCAAGTGTGTCCCTAAAACAATATTAGTACTAAGACTATATTACCAGATACAAGTAAATGTAATACCCCCTCATATCTGTGCTTACAGGGAAAGTTCATCCGAATCCATTTTGGTCCTACAGGGAAACTGGCATCGGCTGATATTGACATCTGTAAGCCCTGTTCCATTATCTGTTGGTAGAACTGTCTTATGTCTCAAGTCCAATGTAGTAATCATCTCCTGTCTATTCATCTCCCTCTCCCTCTCCCTCTCCCTCTCCCTCTCCCTCTCCCTCTCCCTCTACCTCTACCTCTACCTCTACCTCTCTCTCTCTCTCATACTCTCTCTCTCCTGACTGCAGACCTTCTGGAGAAGTCTAGAGTTGTGTTCCAGCAGCCTGGGGAGAGGAGCTATCACATCTACTACCAGATACTGTCTCACCACAAACCAGAGCTTCAGGGTACGGACAACAGGGGTCAGGGGGGCTGGGAGGAAGGGGGACTGGTGGAACTGGATGACTGGGGGCTGGGTGACTGGGGGCTAGAAGATAAAGCATAGACAGTGTTGTTGAAGATGATGACTTGTAGAAATTGATAGTGCAGATGCCGTCTGACTTTCCAGACATGCTGCTGATCACCACCAACCCCTTCGACTACCATTTCTGCAGTCAAGGAGTCATCACCGTGGAGAACATGAATGATGGAGAAGAGCTGATGGCTACTGATGTAAGACCCCACATCCTCACGCCAGCCCTGGAAAAAGTCTGATTTAGACATTCCTTCTTACTGTGTCTCTATCTCTCTCCTCTCACCCCTTTCCCGCCTGCCTCCCACTCCTCTGCTCCCCTGACCACCTCCCAGCATGCCATGGACACGCTGGGCTTCACCCCCGAGGAGAAATACGGCTGTTACAAGATCGTGGGCGCCATCATGCACTTTGGGAACATGAAGTTCAAGAAGAGGCAGAGAGAAGACCAGGCAGAAGCAGATGGCACGGAGAGTGAGTCTTCATCGAAATCAACTCATCCGACTAGCTCTTCTAACTCCTCTGACTGGCTCTTCCGACTAACGCACCTCCCTCGTTTATATGTGTTATATGAGTTCGGTACTTTTGGTTCTGTAGTTTGTGTTCGATGTTCAGTGTTCTGTACCGTGTTCTCCACAATCTGTGTTCTCGACCCTGTGTTCTTCGTGTTCTCCAAACTCTATTCTCCTCTCTGTGTTCCACACACAGTGTTCCATAACCTGTGTTCTCTAGTCTCAGGGGTTCCTGTGCTCTGTCTCCAGGTGCAGACAAAGCTTCCTACCTGATGGGCATAAACCCAGCTGACCTCATCAAGGGGCTCCTGCACCCAAGAGTCAAAGTGGGGAATGAATACATTATTAAGGGCCAGACTGTTGAGCAGGTGAGCTGTTTGGATTGTCTTTGGTGAAATAGTGAGCCATGCAGGGGAAGAACATGAGACAGTTTGGGTGTTTCTGTGTGCAGGTGAACTACTCTGTGGGAGCCCTGGCGAAGGCTACCTATGACCGCATGTTTAAGTGGATGGTTGGGAGGATCAACAAGAGTCTGTACACAGCCCTGCCACGCCAGTACTTCATCGGAGTGCTGGACATCGCCGGGTTTGAGATCTTTGAGGTAAATATTCAAATAGTGGCTGGTCCTCTCTAAGATTGTTTGTATTGTCTTGGCAAGAGCAAACAAACAAAAAACGTCCTTCTTGTTGTTGGTCTGTCCATCCAACTGACCACCCAACTGACCATCCAACTGTCTGTGTCCCTCCCTTGATGGTCTCCTGTCTCCTACCAGTTCAATAATTTTGAGCAGCTGTGCATCAACTTCACCAACGAGAAGCTGCAGCAGTATTTCAACCATCACATGTTCATCCTGGAGCAGGAGGAGTACAAGAGGGAGGGCATCGAGTGGACCTTCATAGACTTTGGTTTAGACCTACAGTCCTGCATAGATCTCATTGAAAAGGTAAACAGTTGGAAGCCAATTGAATGTCCTGTGTACTGATGTGTGTGTGTGTGTGTGTTTGTATTTGTGTGTGAGTGTTGTTGTTTGTGTAATGTATGAATGTGTGTTTCCTGCAGCCCATGGGCATACTGTCCATCTTGGAGGAGGAGTGTATGTTCCCCAAGGCCACAGATATCAGCTTTAGGACCAAACTATACGACAACCATGTGGGGAAATCCCCTAACTTCCTCAAGCCAAAACCAGACAAGAAGCGCAAGTACGAGACCCACTTTGAGCTGGTGCACTACGCTGGAGTGGTGAGTGTCACAGTCAGTTTTCTGCTTCTACAGATTGGGATCAAGCCATGGTCACCATGATTGTGTTCTTCTGCAGGTTCCATACAATATAAACGGATGGCTGGACAAGAACAGAGACCCCTTAAACGAGTCTGTGGTGTTATGCTTCCAGAAGTCTTCCAACAAACTGCTGGCTAGCCTGTTTGAGACCTTCATCAGCTCAGATGCAGGTGGCCAGTCCCAACACACGGATAGAGCTCACATCCACAGCCAATCCCATATCTGCTACCAGTTAACCAATCAAAGGCTATAATCTCATGTTAGCTGTAAAAAGCACAGATGGTGTTTAATAATGGGGTGTTGCTACCTTGTAATCCTTTCCAGCGGCTGATCCCAAGACAGGAACCAAAGAGAGGAGGAAGAAGGGAGCCTCGTTTCAAACTGTTTCTCAGCTACACAAGGTGGGTACCTTGGAGGGATCCGCAGACAGAAATTACAAGATTCCTTCCTTGTTGGTGTCCAAGATGTTCAGAACGTCTCATGAGAAACTGAAGTATGAGTAGCAGGAGTTGTGGTGTGCTCTGGCTTTGAGAGAGAAGTGGTTAAGACTTGTAGTGATGTTTAGGTACCTGAACTCATGAACATCACTCCAAGTCTGTGCTATCTCTACTCTCAATACACATCTGTACATAGGGCTCAACCCAGAAGCGAAACAGTTGCACACTTTAATTGTTCACAAGTTTGAAAAGCACCAACAGAAGTCTGCAATTTAGTTCTATTGAGACTTGTGCTCAGTTGCAAAATAGAAAAGTCTAAACCTAGCCTAAGACTACTTATCCACTGGAAATGTCTCTTTGCAGGAGAATCTGAATAAACTTATGGCCAACCTGCGTAGCACGCAACCCCATTTTGTGCGCTGTATCATCCCCAATGAGAGTAAGACTCCAGGTGAGAGATAACCCTGAACCTGTCTCTCCTGTTTGTCGGTACCTCACCTCTGACCTCTGACCCCTCATCCCTGACCCCTGACCTTCTCTCTGTCTCAGGGGTCATGGATCCGATCCAGGTGCTCCAGCAGTTGAGGTGCAATGGGGTTCTGGAGGGCATCCGTATCTGCAGGAAGGGCTTCCCCAACCGCATCTTCTATGCCGAGTTTAAACAAAGGTGAACTTTTAGCACTCCCCTACTCGCTAACATCAGAATGAAAATGGATCCCTTTCAAACTAAACAAGTTGCCTTATCGATGTGTGAGCCGCTTGTGTGTTTGGGATAGGTACCGTATCCTGAACCCATCAGCGATCCCTGAGGACTCGTTTCTGGACAGCAGGAAGGCTGTGGAGAAGCTGCTCGGCTCCTTGGACATCGACCACAGCCAGTACAAGTTTGGTAGCACTAAGGTAGGCCAGCATAGGTGTACATCCATCCACTCTTCTTGCCTACTATCCTCTCGTTTCTCCCCTCCCCTCCTCTCCTCTTTTCTCCCCTCTCATGCTCCTCACGTGTCCCCCAGGTGTTCTTCAAGGCAGGTCTCCTGGGCCTGCTGGAGGACATGCGTGACGAGCGCCTGTCTGAGATCCTCACCATGCTGCAGGCCATCTGCCGCGGCAAGCTCATGAGGATGGAGCGCCACAGGATATTGAATCAAAAGTAAGACGGGACGGAGACGCGGAGAGCGCTGGTGTTGGGTCTCTCTGATCTGTGTCGCTTAGTATGTCTCCTCCCGTGTGCCCATAGGGAGGCCCTGATGGTGATTCAGTGGAACATTCGAGCGTTCTACTCAGTGAAGAACTGGCCGTGGATGATGCTGTTCTTCAAACTCCGGCCCCTCCTTCGGAGCGCAACGGCCGAGAAGGAGTTGGTTGCCCTGAAGGAGGAGTCGGCCAAGCTGAAGGAGGTCTTAGACAAATCAGAAGTCAAGCGCAAGGACATGGAGGAAAAACAGGTGTCTCTAGTCCAGGAGAAGAATGACCTGGCCCTGCAGCTTCAGGCAGTACGTGGAGTCAATTAATAATCAAATAGGAATAAATTAAGAATCAAATAGCATTCAGTGGAGTCCATTATAGACAGCATAGGAATCAGATTGGAATTAAATAAAACTCCGGTTGGAGTCAAATAGGAATCAGATTGGAGTCGTAAAGTAATCAGATCGCAGTCAGATGGGAAGACAGAAAGTCATCTCGACGTGTTCCTTCTGCCTCCAGGAGCAGGACAACCTGGCCGATGCAGAGGACCGCTGTGACATCCTGATCAAGACCAAGCTGCAGCTGGAGGCCAAGGTGAAGGAGGTGGGAGAGAGGCTGGAGGACGAGGAGGAGATGACCGCCAGCCTCCTGGCCAAGAAGCGCCAGCTGGAGGACGAGTCGGCCGATCTGAAGAAGGACGTGGACGACCTGGAGATCACCCTGGCCAAGGTGGAGAAGGAGAGGCACGGCACGGAGAACAAGGTGACCACTCCTCCAGGAGCTTGGCGTTCATGGCCGAGTATTGACATGGCCGGAACACAGAACAGCAGAGTGTCGCAGCTGCACAGTGGTTTGTCCGAAATCTCAATTTCAAACCTTCTGCGCGTCCTCCAGGTGAAGAACCTGATGGGTGAGATGGCTGTGTTGGATGAGTCCATCCTGTCCCTGACCAGAGAGAAGGCGGCACTGCAGGAGGCTCACCAGCAGGCCCTGACTGACCTGCAGTGCCAGGAGGACAAGGTGGCCTCTCTGGCCAAGGCCAAGGCTCGGCTGGAGCAGCACACCGACAATGTGAGTCAGGGACCAGGGCGCTGTGGGACTGGGGTTTGGAGGGGACGGGAGGTAGGTGCCGTTCTAACTCCCCTCCCACCTATATAGTTGGAGGGCTCCCTGGAGCAGGAGAAGAGGCTACGGGCAGATTTGGAACGCTCCAAGCGCAAGCTGGAGGGGGACCTGAAGTTGTCTGTGGAGTCAGTTATGGACCTGCAAAACGACAAGCAGCAACTGGAGGAGAAACTGAAGAAGTTAGACACCACTGCTGACAGTCTTATCATCATTATTATTATCATTATGACATGTGTTCATGTAACTGTAATACAATCTGCCCCATGTTGTCCACAGAAAAGACTTTGAGATGAGTCAGGCCTTATCCAAGATTGAAGATGAGCAAACCCTTGTAATTCATCTGCAGAAAAGGATCAAAGAATTACAGGTCTGCACTACTATTTTATTTACATTTATGTAGTTACTGTCCCATTAACATGAATCGTTAGAGGGATGATTCTGGTCCTAATGATTACAGCCCGGGGGCAGCCTTTTACCCCTGACCCAACCAATGACCCCTGACAATAACCCTTGACCTTTAACCTCTGATCCTCTGCCTATCAGACGCGTATTGAGGAACTGGAGGAGGAGCTGGAAGCGGAGCGCACGTGGCGCAACAAGGCTGAGCGCCAACGGGGGGAGGTGTCCCGCGAGCTGGAGGAGCTGAGCGAGCGCCTGGAGGAGGCGGGCGGGGCCTCGGCCGCCCAGATCGCCATCAACAAGAAGCGCGAGGCGGACTTCCTGAAGATGCGCCGCGACCTGGAGGAGGCGTCGCTCCACCACGAGGCCACGGCCGCCGTGCTCCGGAAGAAACACGCCGACAGCCTGGTGGAGCTCACCGAGCAGCTGGACACCCTGCAGAGGGTCAGGCAGAAGCTGGAGAAGGAGAAGGCCGAGGTCAGGATGGAGGCCGAAGACCTGACCTCCAACGTGGAGCAGCTGTCTAAAGCCAAGGTGAGAAGGAAGCGTGGTAGAAGGACGCGGCGGGCAGGAGTGAGGAGGTAGGGGTGTGATTACAGGTCATCCGTGGAAGGAGTAAGGGCTGAAGAGGGGAGACCGTAACACAGTGATAATGGTCCCGTAGGAGGTCAGGAACGTGACAGTGATTTATCAGGTTCATGTCTGCCAGTAATGCAGTGTTGTGCTCCCAGTCCGCCACAGAGAAGATGTGCCGCGTGTTCGAGGACCAGATGAACGAGTCCAGAGCGAAGGCGGAGGAGCTGCAGAGACAGCTGAACGACGTCAGCACACAGAGAGCCCGCGCAGTCACGGAGTGCGGTAGGAGTGACTCTCACACGCCTTCTTGCCTTCTGGCTAGTAATGTCATCCACATTCAACGATTGCTCGAGAACACTTGAGTGCATCATTGATCAAGATGCCTATCTGCAGCTGAGTACGGTCGAAGGCTGGAGGAAAAGGAGGCCCTTATCAGTCAGCTCCATCGCACCAAGGTGACCTTCAGCCAGAACACCGAGGAGCTGAAGAAACAGCTGGAAGAGGAAACCAAGGTTTGTTCCCCGACACCACCCTCCACAACCACTCGTGCTCTCATCCTGTATACATACTGTACAAGGAGCACAGTACAGGCTAGATGTGGTGTATCCATAAGGGCTGTTTTTTATGTGTCAAGACAAGGAATGCCCTGGCCCACGCAGTTCAGTCCTCCCGCCATGACTGCAGCCTTCTGAGGGAGCAGTTTGAGGAGGAGCAGGAGGCCAAGGCCGAGCTGCAGCGCGCCCTGTCCAAGGCCAACTCTGAGGTGGCTCAGTGGAGGACCAAGTACGAGACGGACGCCATCCACAGGACGGAGGAGCTGGAGGAGGCCAAGTACGCTTCAGAACCACCTGGAGATGGAATATAACCAGTACTGACAGGCGGCCAGGGTTTAAGGCTGTATGGAAGCCAGTACTGGATAGTGGTTAGGGTTACCTGTATGTAAATATGAGAAAAGTAAGTAATTTTTTTGACGTAAACCCTGACCCGTGTGTTTACCTGTCAGGAAGAAGCTGGCTGTTCGTCTGCAGACCACAGAGGAGGCAGTGGAGGCGTCTAATGCCAAGTGTTCCTCCCTGGAGAGGACCAAGCTGCGGCTGCAGACGGAGATGGAGGACCTCATGGTGGAGCTGGAGCGCTCCAACTCTGCAGCTCTCGCCATGGACAAGAAACAACGCAACTTTGACAAGGTGAGTAGTCAGCAAGTGCATGTAATGACAATGACCATTTAAGTAACTTAGTGCGATTGGGCCAATTAGGATTTTACCTTTATTAGGTAACTACTTACTTACCTTTACTTGGCACTTCTAACCTGCATGAGATGCGAAACGTGTATATCCCTGGGAGAACAGCCTACGGTGCAGTCAGGCTGTGGCTCTTCCCTCAGGTGTTGTCCGAGTGGAGGCAGAAGTTTGAGGAGTCCCAGGCTGAACTGGAAAGTTCCCAGCGCGAGTCTCGCAGCCTGAGTACCGAGCTGTTCAAGCTGAAGCACTGCTACGAGGAGGCCATCGACCACCTGGAGACACTACAGCGGGAGAACAAGAACCTGCAAGGTGCAACTCTACAAAACACTGCAGACTCCCAGAGCCGCCTGTTCCAGTCTCTCTAAACGTTACGTCCGTGTAACTGACTGTGACTGATGTTTGGGAACGTGATCCACAGAGGAGATAGCAGACCTGACTGAGCAGATCAGCAACGGTGGGAAGACCATTCATGAGCTGGAGAGGATGAAGAAGATCCTGGATGTGGAGAAGAGTGACATCAAGGCAGCGCTGGAGGATGCTGAGGTGAGCTCATCTGACCCCAGCACCTGTGTTGGTAAGTTGTCTCAGGGATGTTGTTGGCTCATGGACCTCTCACACCATGCCTGCTCTGCTCCAGGGAACTCTTGAACACGAGGAGAGCAAGACTCTACGAGTTCAACTGGAGCTCAGCCAGATCAAAATTCACATTGACAGAAAGATCGCGGAAAAGGATGAGGAGATTGACAACCTTCGGTGAGACGCAGTAGCTCGAATATACAGAGAGTCGCTTAGCAATGAATCCTCCTGACTCAGTGTTTTACCTTCTGCACGCATCCCTCTGACTGTGCGCCCCTGCTGCCGATGCAGACGCAACCACCAGCGTTCCCTGGAGACCATGCAGACGAGCCTGGAGGCGGAGGTGAGGTCTCGCGGCGAGGCCGTCAGGCTTCGCAAGAAGATGGAGGGAGACCTGAACGAGATGGAGGTGCAGCTCAGCCATGCCAACCGCCAGGTCGCCGAGTCCGTGAAGCTACAGCGCCATCTCCAGGCTCAGACCAAGGTCAGTCGTGCCCCCGCGCTGCCTCCCTGGACGGGAGACCCAAGGCCACACGGCATTGGGCAGACTGACCGGGTGTGTCTCACTGCGCCCTCCAGGACCTGCAGCTGGAGCTGTCGGAGTGTCTGCACCAGAACGGGGAGCTGAAGGAGCAGTGGGGGCTGACGGAGCGTCGCAACACTCTCCTGGCTGCGGAGGTGGAGGAGCTGCGAGGCCTGCTGGAGCAGACAGACCGCGCCCGCAGAATGGCTGAACTGGAACTGCAGGAGGCCACAGAGAGAGTCAGCCTGCTGCATACACAGGTACACTGAGATGACCCAGGCAGAGTGGAAAATACTCTGGTAGACTGGTGCCCGGGTAGACTGATGGAGACTTCAGCAAACTGGTGCCAAGGGACATTGAAAGACACTTTGGTAGACGGGTAGATAAAGTACATGCTCAGGTAGAGTTCATAGACATCCATGAAGAATAACTCTTGTTCCCTTGCTCCACTCGAACAGAACACAGGGTTGGTGAACCAGAAGAAGAAACTGGAAGTTGACGTTGCTACGCTGGCAGGGGAGGTGGAGGAGGTGGGCCATGAGTGTCGTAACGCTGAGGAGAAAGCCAAGAAAGCCATCACAGATGTGAGCTACACCTTCAGTTACAGTTTGGGATCCTGACGATCTACACATCTGTGGACAACAAACACACACACACACACCTTACTGTGACCTAATCTCCACACACTCCTCCACCGTTCAGGCAGCCATGATGGCTGAAGAACTGAAGAAAGAACAGGACACCACCTCCCACCTGGAGAGGATGAAGAGGAACATGGAGACGACCGTCAAAGACCTGCAGCTTCGCCTCGATGAGGCGGAGCAGGTTGCCCTCAAAGGAGGCAAAAAGCAGATTCAGAAACTGGAGGTCAGGGTGAGTTTCCTGTTTCTTCTCATGCTGGACCATGGAGTCTAATGGACCAATAGAATGCAGCCACAACTGCATTGGGACTTCTCTAGCACAGTTAGAACACCCATGGGAACCTAACACCAATCATGTGACCTCTGACCTTCACCCTCTGACTCTAGATCAAGGAGCTGGAGACGGAGCTGCTGTGCGAGCAGAAGAAGAGTGAGGAGTTCCAGAAAGGCGTCCGCAGATACGAGAGGAAGGTCAAGGAGCTCTCCTACCAGGTAGAGAACCTGTCTAGTCCAAGCTCTGCTACCAGGTAGAGAACCTGTCTAGTCCAAGCTCTGCTACCAGGTAGAGAACCTGTCTAGTCCAAGCTCTGCTACCAGGTATGGGAACCTGTCTAGTCCAAGCTCTGCTACCAGGTAGAGAACCTGTCTAGTCCAAGCTCTGCTACCAGGTAGAGAACCTGTCTAGTCCAAGCTCTGCTACCAGGTATGGGAACTCATCCATACTCTGGATGCTAACCCTGTCCTACATTGTCCCACCCTGTCTGTGTGTGTGTGTGCAGACTGAGGAGGACAGGAAGACTCTGTTGAGGATGCAGGAGCTGATTGACAAGCTGCAGACCAAAGTGAAGAGCTACAAGAGGCAGGCCGAGGAGGCGGTGAGTCTCATGTCTCAGGGTCAGGATGCGTGGAGGATCCTGGGGGAGGTTTCCACACATGAATGAAGCCCACCCTCATAATGAAGTACACTTTCACATGGTACCACGTGCCCCTCACATGTACACGCCTCCCCACTAGGAGGAGCAGGTGAGCTGCAACATGACCAAGTACAGGAAGATCCAAAACGAGCTGGACGATGCAGAGGAGAGAGTGGATGTGGCTGAGACCCAGGTCAACAAGCTGAAGATTCGCACCCGGGAACAGGTCACTAAGGTAGTGACTAGCATGGTGAGTCATCAATCGACCAGTCAGTCAGTTAATCAATGAATCACTTAGTCTATCATTTATTCTACCAATGTTCTTTTTTTATTAATTGTCCCTATGTTTGTCTTTTCCAGATTGTGGAGTGATTGTATGAAGAATTCCTGTGCTGCACTGTCAATTTACTGCCTTTTGAGAGCCACAGCCTCTGTGTGTGTATGCGTGGGTGTCCATTCTGTATTCATTTTGCATGTCCAGTGTGTGTGTGTGTGTGTGTGTTTGTTACAGGCACATGGCAGGAAAACAGTACCTACTTATGTCTCTGCACCTAAATAAAAAGATGAAAGGTTTTGTGTTTGATCACTAAGGGAATAATTCTTATAGCTCATTAAGAAGTATTTTTTGTTCATTGGATCCTGTAAACAATCACATTTCTGTTTCAGAAAGCTCAGTGCATGGCAATGCATTGCATAACATCCTTTAATGATGGCAGAAAGCTATCATCATTAAATAACGCATATCCATCAATATCCACCATTCCCCCTGAAAGGGAAAGTCAAACTGAGCCATAAGTTGGATCTGTGGTGGAGGACTGACTGAGCAGAAATGTGTACCAGTAGCAGCAGCAGCACTGGCGTGTGTGCCAAGGTCTTGCTTTTTAAATAGACCGCCAGATCAAGTTTTGTGTGAGCGAGTGACTACTGGTACCTATAACGATGCAGCAATGACCATCAGCTGATGGCCACAGTCAGATGCCAGCAGCTGACTGTGATTAGCGTTCCTCAAGAGTCTCACGCTGGAACTACCCTCTTCTGTAAAAGTTGCTCCTGAATGTGGATCTTACATTTAATCATGGATCTCTACATATTAAGGAAGCAAAAGGTGTGTGTCTGTGTGTGTGTCGGTCTGTGTGTGTCTGTCTGTGTGTGTACGTACGTGCGTGCATGTGTGTTTGTGTAAGGTCACCCAGTGGGCCCCTAGATAATTGAAAGCTTTTCAGAATGAGGGAATGATTGAAAGAGGAAGAAAACAGATTACTGTGCCACCAGAGAAACACCGGGAGAAATGGGTGGAATGTAGCAGAGAAGAATAGAGGGACACACACTGTTGGCGTGAAGAAGCAGAGGGTGGAGAAAAAGGAAGTGATGAGGACAACTTGTAAACATGTCACCAAGGTTTTCCATATCTAAAATACACCCTCTTTCCTCTCCCCCTCGCCGTCACCCTGCTTCGAAGAAAACACCTGCACAGCAGAATCATTGATCAAACGTCTGTGTAGACCGCATATCACCAGCGGGTGTCCTTGTTTTGTAAAGCTAATTTAGGGAATGAAAACTCTAAGGGTGTCTGCTTTGCCTTTGTGTGTGTATGTGTGTGTGTGTGTCTGATCATGACTGATCAAAGGCCCAGAACTGAAGGCTGGGTCTATGGAACAATCAATATGAAATTACATTATTCACCATAGGCCATTTTAGCATCTGAGTCTTTGATCAATGCCCAGCCTCCTACCTTTTACGATCTCTCTTACAAACATCCGTATCGGACAGTCACACACCAGACACACTCATCCAATAATGAATCTGAGGAGAGGGAGGGAAGGAGGAGGTGGGGTGGGGAGGGGGGGAATGCGCCAGAGAGAGAGAGAAGGACAGAGAGAGGGAGAGAGAGAGACAGAGAGAGGGAGAGAGAGAGAGGGAGAGAGAGAGACAGAGAGAGGGAGAGAGAGAGACAGAGAGAGGGAGAGAGAGAGACAGAGAGAGGGAGAGAGAGAGAGAGAGAGGGAGAGGGAGAGAGAGAGAGAGAGAGAGAGAGAGAGAGAGAGAGAGAGAGAGAGAGAGAGAGAGAGAGAGAGAGAGAGAGAGAGAGAGAGAGAGAGGAGAGAGAGAGACAGAGAGAGGGAGAGAGAGAGAGAGAGAGAGAGAGAGAGAGAGAGAGAGAGAGATGAGAGAGAGAGAGAGAGAGAGAGAGAGAGAGAGAGAGAGAGAGAGAGAGAGAGAGAGAGAGAGAGAGAGAGGGAGAGAGGGAGGAGACAGACAGTGATATGGGAGTCGGCAGGAGTCGTTGGCAGGGTCAGTCAGAGTGCAGCAGGAGAGCGCTGAACCACAGGCACACGCTCAGCATGGAAGGTACCGGAGGGTGCGACCATGGATCAGGGATGTACAGCTGCTTCAGAACACGCTGAACAGGGTGAGTGTTCCTACATCCAGACGTCATGGAATTGGGACCTGTGTGAAGTCATTGCCAGAGTTCTGCAGAGGCTAGCGGGTGTCTCAAGCAGAAGCAGGGATGGGGAGCGGGGTTGGGGTTGGGGTTGGTGAGGACACCAGTATGCCTGATGGCGTTTTGGCAGTAATGGCTAATGTTTTCAATCTGTTAGATCATCTTATCAGACTTGTGATTGTGGATGTGCCATGGTTTTGTGTGGCATGTCGAACTTAGGGAATAGTGTAGCACTTGTGTCATTGTGTTGACAACACATCAATATAGCCTTTACAATACAGCCTTTACACTTACCTGTGAAAGCTGTAGAGATTTTGTCTCATTCTGATATAACCGGAACATGTCTATGACAAAATATTGTTGAATATAGTGATTATGTTGTATGGGATTGTTTGTGCTACATCTTCACAGCAGATGTTTTGAAGGCCTACCAAGAGGTCAATATCTCCTCTCCTCCCCATCTCTGTGTTTTCCCTCTCCTTCACACTGTCAAATGAGGGATGCATGGGAAGGTTAATCCTGGTTCACCAGTGTGTGTGTGTTGTGATTCATGCCTCTCTAAGCACATTGATCCCGGGACAATGACTTCTATAGGCAATTATGGTCATTCACACACACTGATGCAAACAAGATCACCCACTCATAAACCCACGCACAGTTTTTTTTTAGGCACAGAGCGAGGGCTGGCCTCATTTGTGCAATTGTTCAGTGCTAATTCTAACTCTGACCGACAGGTCTTAATGAGGGCACAGACGTTTGATAATCTTCAGTGGTCAACATTACTGGCTAGCGGTCATCTGGTGGGCACCCACCACTGTGCTAACACCATGCATGACTCCACACCCCCGCAGAAATGTTCCAAGTTCACCTGACTTCAGTCAGCTTATTTCAGTCAATGAAGAGCAAATGACTCAGAAACACATTCTTCCTCTCGCTCACACGTATTTTCCCCCTTCCCTTCCTCCCTTCTTCTCTGTTCTATCCTTCCTTTCCTAGGCATCATGTCCATCTCCTTGGTAACAGTCTCAGCTACAGCCAATGCCACCACGCTGTTTGCGGCCGTGACCCCAGCCTCCGTGACTCCTGCTGTGAACAATGCTTCTGAGCACGTGCGGGATGCGGCCCTGGCCATAGCCGAGGTGGTCGTGTTGTCGGTCATCTTAGCAATGGCGTTGCTTGGTAACGGACTGGTGTTGGTGGTGTTGCTGAGGCGGAGACGACACCACACTCCGCTCCACCGGTTCATGTCCAACCTCTGTTTGGCTGACCTGGTAGTGGCACTGTTCCAGGTAACACACAGGACCTGTGTGTTAGACTCACACACACTGGCTGCACAGTATCTACACACAAACATGTAGGAGGGCATCAGAATCAGAATTTGGTTCGCCATGTAGGTTTACACAAACACGGAATTTCATTTGGTAGGAAGGTTCAAACAATAAACATGTACGGATCTTGAATTAAAAGTAAAAAATACAATATTATAACTAATTCTAAGAACTAAACAAATAAAACATTTAAATATAAAATGTATATAAAAATAAGAATAAGGTGCGAAAGAGATCAAGGTGGCTTGTGCATAGTGCAATAGGTGTCGGGTGGACTTGTAGTAGATAATAGTTAAATGTCAGTGGGAATCCTTGGCCTTGTTGAAGAGGCTAGTAGCAGATGGAAAGAAACTATTAATGTGGCGTGAGGATTTGGTCCTGATGGACCACAGCCTTCTGCCAGAACCGCAGCCTTCTGCCAATACTCACTGCCATACTCATGTAACTCAACACGGTTTCCTTTCTGCTGCAGGTGTTACCGCAGTTGGTGTGGGACATCACAGGTCGTTTCAGAGGCCCTGACTTCCTGTGTCGCCTGGTCAAGTACCTCCAGGTCCTTGGCATGTTTGCCTCCTCCTACATGATTGTTGCTATGACTATTGACCGCCATTATGCCATCTGCTGCCCACTGAAGGCCTACAGCGGTGGTGGTACCCAACGCTGGAACACACTAATACTGCTGGCCTGGGGCCTGTCCACCCTGCTGAGCCTGCCACAGGTACACACACACACACACACACACACACACACACGGCCATATCCTTGTGTCTGGCCCTCTTTCACCAGACCGTGTCTCTCTCTCTCTCCAGGTGTTCATCTTCTCCAGGTCGGAGGTGGCTCCGGGAGTGTTTGAGTGTTGGGGGAACTTTGCTGAACACTGGGGCCTGAAGGCCTATGTCACATGGATGACCCTGGCTGTCTTCATCCTGCCTGTCCTCATCATCACTGTCTGCCAGGTAGGTGCTGCAGGAGCCGGAAGCAGGTCACGTTCACGCCATGAGCCACTGAGAGATGAGAGTAATGTGTGTCAAAGACAAAGAGCCAATGTATTTATATCGAAATGATCTCTCCCCTCTCCTCCTCTCCCAGGTCCGTATCTTCAGAGAGATCCATGACAATGTCTACCAGACAGAGCGCCGGCTGTCCCCTGCCTCCGTCTTCCTCCCCCCTCCCTCCTCTCGCCGGGACAGCCACCGAGTGGGAGGAGCCAGTCGAGGGAGGCTCAGCCTATCACCATGTGCTCCTACCACACTGTCCACCCTCCACGGTGACGACCCTGCCTTTGACTCCAACCCTCTGTCTCAACACTTCCTCCCACTGGCTCCCCTGGCATCCAGCAGTGTTGCCTTACACTGTGATAACTCCGCCTACTCGGGTAAACCTGGGAGTTTTTTGTGTATGGAGATCATAGCTAGATTGGAGATGGGAGATTATAGCCAAGAGGGCTCAACATAACATCCAATTTCCTGTGGTAATACTTGGGTGATGACAACCGATCTGTTTCTTCATTAAATGTCGTGTTTAGCCTGTTGTTGCCTCTGTAACCTATTCTAGGTGAGCTGCAGCCTGACGTTCTTCCTGAGCCTCCCATGCCTGCTCACCGCTGCCCTTTGACCCCGGGCCCCCGTCCCAGGGTGGGCGGGGTGTCGGCAGCTATGTCTAAGACAGTGAGGATGACCCTGGTCATAGTTCTGGTCTACACGGTTTGCTGGGCTCCCTTTTTCAGTGTGCAGCTGTGGGCTGCCTGGGACCCCAACCCTCCACAGAACAGTAAGCACAAACGTACACTCTCTCTCTCTCCTTCTCTCTCTCTGACAGTATACTCCTTTGTCTGTGGTCCTATCACTGGCCAGTCTGACGCTGTGTGTGTTCAGGTGCTGTGTTTACCCTCCTCATGTTGTTGGCCAGTCTGAACTCGTGCACCAACCCCTGGATCTACTCGGCGTTCTCCAGCAGCGTGTCTCCAGAGCTGCGCCTACTGCTGCTCTGCCAGGGACACGCTGAGCGCCGGGGCTCGCTCCCCAACGACTCCACCACCACACACACGTCCACGTACTGACACGCCACACACACCTCCACGTACTGACACGCCACACACCCCTCCACGTACTGACACGCCACACACACACACACACACATCTCCACGTACTGACACACACTTCCACATACCTCCACACACGCCTCCACATACTGACACACGCATACCTCAGGTAGCGACACACTGAAGCCTAGGTCTACTGACACACACACACGGAATACGGTGCCTTCACAGTCTTCTTTCGTTTTAACATTCCTTTCTATCTCTGGAATGTCAAATATGTAAAGTAATGTGTCATTGATTCACACAGTATTATTGATGTTTGTTATCGGTATCATTCAGATAAAGGTATTGCAGAAAAGTATCAGCTGAACTAGAGAACGTGTGTGGAAGTAGTTTTGTATGGATGCACCATTTATACATAATACAGCTTCATTCTAAAACCCTGATCCTCCTCTATGGCTCCTGTATCTGCTGGCTGGGAAATACAAGCAAACCACACAAATACAGTACTCAGTTACTGACAATCAAGTACTGGCATCACTAGTGGAGTGAGCGAAGGAGGGTGTCAGTTATCGGCTCTCCTCAGTGTCAGTTCTGCTTTATTCAACTTGAACACGTTCTTGATGACCAGCTCAGTTGGAACTGTCCCCAAGCCACCTCATGTTGCTCTGATCTCTTCTGATGGCATGTGACAATGAGTGCACTGCACACTATACAAGCTTTGTCAGAACCAGGCCCATCCCTTAAGCCCCATCCCCACTGCACCTGGGAACGTCCTTTTTGGAAGATGTAAGAAAAATACTAGTCCAACCAGCCGATCAGTGGACACACTTGGGGTTCCGTAATTGGTCAAATTTTCTATTGTGCATTTAAAGGGGAAAGCTCAAAACAAAATCATAGTGTATGTTCATCTCCTTCTCCCTTTATCTCTAAGAAAACACAAACATACAATTTCAAGTGACACTGTTCAGTTTACAAATGGTTTAATTTCTTCACCATTCATATAAACAGGACATCATAATTACAGTCATCCCTGACACCATTGTCAGATACCTCTAGTAAAAATTGTTACACTAAAATATTTTTCCTTCTGAATTCTACATTAAATTTACTCCCAAAAAATTTTGAAGCCAATGTGTGCTGCAGCAGAGTACCATTCTCACTCATCCCAGAAAGGCTGTCCTCCCTGCATGCAGACGCCCGCCTCCTCCTCCCCTCCCGTCCCCACCCTCACATCCAGATGCTCTCAGCTGATTGGACAGTTGGGAGTCTAACACTTAATTCCATAGGCTGCAAATATATATATATAAAAAAAAAAAAACATGAATCATAGAAATCTGACATGGCAGATCCCAAACATGGCGGTGTCTGAGGCAGTGTCTGACGGGGTCACAGGAGGAATGGAAGGCTGCAGCTGAACACGACGTGAGCCTGGCCACGTCTCCCAGTGTAGGTCAGAGGTGCCAGATACCATCTTTACAGCTCTCCTTTGAACTGTTCACTAAAGTGAGTCCTTCTAGACAAATACATGATATGCTTCCTTTTGTTGAATTGTCTACATTCAGTAATTGGCTGCTGTGCAAAAAAATGAACTGATACACAGAAATGCCCTTCATATTCATACCATAGTCAAGTCAATTTAATAGCATTTCAGTCGGCTTTGTATTAGGAGTGTGGCTGTGTGTTTGTCTAACCGTACAAGTAGAGTATAAAGTGCACAGCATCAACACGAAAAAGGCTTTCCTCGTTATGGAGTGAAACATTCCTATGGCGTGAGAAAGCTGACCCCTCCTGGGAGGCCTCGTATAACACTGTCAGATGCTGGTCCAATCACAGCCATTACACCAGGTGGAATACCATTAAAACAAACCTACCGAAAAAGAAAAAACCCTTCATATTTCTGCAACGATAAAAATATGGACTGCTTCTCTCTCATATCAAATCTTCACACATTTCAAAAAGGCTGTTTTTAGAAAAGAAAAAACAAGCGTTGTTAGTTTGTAGAGTAAAAAAAAAAAACGTTTGCTGGGAAAGTTCTACAGCGTTAAGAGCTAAGGAGTGCTGTGACCCGACGGATCACCGGAGAACGTCTTCAGCACAAGGACACCAGAGGTGTGCTGATCACTGAGATGACTGTACACTAGCACCACAGGAAGACAAATACCTACACGCGCCCTCTCAAGGAGCACCAAAACTAAACTGTACACACACAGGTAGCAGCACTCCTTCGGAGGTCCCGCATTAAATAAACACGTTTCAATCAATACTAGTGTTCCTCTCATCCTCGGTGTACATGGTGAACTCACACCGGATATACACAGAGAGAAAGAGACAAGAGGGGCTGCTACCGATTCCAATAATACTGTGAGCAGCGGAGGAATGATGGACCACGTGGTGCATCTGATCGGTGAGGCTCGAGAGCGGTGATCACTCGGGCTCGAGTGTGGATTCACACATTCTAAAATGGGTTTGGTACCAAACAAACACTTTTCTACTTGTTTTTAATTTTGTAATTATCCCTATATGAATTATTACCTATATTATCTAAAAACAGAGATCAAACTGCCTCTCTGCACAACTCCCTTCATCCAGGCTCCCAGAGCATTGACAACGAGATGAAGTCCAGCCACACAAGGCTACCAAGCATGTGAACTTCAGAGTCACATACATATCTTGAGTACTGAGAGCGTGTGTGCGTGTGCGTGTGTGTGTGTGTGTGTGTGTGTGTGGGGGGGGGGGGGGGGGGGGTTGAAAAACAGATGAAAGCAGAAGATGGGTGTGCACCTTTTTGAAAAACTCAGGACCAAAGACCCTGAGATAAATCCTAAACGTTGTTACAGCGACGCAACACCACCACTACCAAACGCAGGAGGGGGGGAACCTGTGTCTTGTAAGACCAAGGCAGGTTTGTGAGGGTGTGAGTATATACAGAAATACATCTGTCTGGCTGGCTGGAGTTTACATGTATGACCCGTTTTTGTTTGCATGAGCTCCTGTTTGTCGTTCGTCTGGAGTGTGTGTGTGTGTGCGTGCGGCCATGTGTCTCAGGTCCGTGCCCCTATAGGACTGTGTCCTCATCCATCTTGGAGACATTTGCCAACGAGATGGTAGCCTGGCCGTTTTCTCCCTCTGCCCCTCCATCCTTTTTCTCCTCCTCCTCCTCCTCCTCCTCCTTGGAAGGACTGGGGGCCTCCAGCATGGCCGTGCGCTCCTCCTTGGGCTCCTCCCTCTCCCTCTTCTCCTCCTCCTTCTTCTCCTTGTCCAGCAGGTGGTAGTTGAGGCCCATGCCCACGAAGAGGAACACGCTGGAGATGATGAGGATGATGCCACAGCTCATGTAGGTGTAGTCGTAGCTCTGGTAATTATCATAGAAGCGGCCTGGAGAGAGAGAGAGGGAGAGAGAGCGATACAAAACAAGTCAGTCGCTGTCTCTCCAAGAGGGGTTGTAAACAATTGGTGCACCGACAGTGACAGTCAACCTAAGATGACAACACTGGGGACCTTCATCTAGAATAGGTGGACTTCAGGGCAGCAGTTTATGGTTCCATTGGAAACACCCACCCACTCACTCACCCAGTAGTGGTGGTCCCAGCAGCACAGGCCCACACTCCACGATGGTGACCAGCCCCACGGCTGAGGAGAACCTCTGGGGCCCCACCAGGTCCATCAGGGTCTCGAACAGGACGGCGCTCAGCCAGCCGAACCCAAAGCCAAAGAAAATGGCGTACACCACGAAGCCCATGTAGTCCACGGAGATCGGCGCCAGCACGTGACACACGCCGTTGTACAGGACGGACGCCGCAAAGAAGTACTGGATGCGCGGCCGGACCCACTTGGTGTTGGCCAGCAGGCCCATGGAGGGCCGGGCCACCATGTCCACGAAGCCCATCACGGACAGCAGGAAGGCAGCCTTCTCCTTGCTGATGTCCTTGCTCTTGGCGTAGTTGGAGAGGAAGACGAGGGGCGAGAAGAGGCCGAAGAACATGATGAAGTTGCCCAGCAGGTAGAGCAGGAAGCCCCGGTGCTTGAACAGCGTCAGGTCGATCACGCCGTTGATCCGCTCCAGTGCCGTGCGTTTGGGCGGCACCGCCGCCGCCGCCGAGGCCGCCGCCTCCTTCTCCTTCTCGCCCAGCTCGGTGGCGTCCTGGGACTTGGCGGGCTGGGGGTCGGGGCCCAGGGGCCTCATGAGGGAGCCGGCCACGCAGCAGTTGAGCAGGAGGCCCCCCAGGATGAGGAAGCTGCCCCGCCAGCCGAACTGGTCGAAGAACCAGCTGTTGAGGGGCGCCAGCGTGGACAGGAACACGGGGCTGCCCGCCATGGCGATGCCGTTGGCGATGGGCCGCCGCTTGAAGAAGTATTTGCCGATCATGGTGAGGGCCGGGTTCAGGTTGAAGGCCAAGCCCAGACCTGGGGCGAGAAGAGAGGAGGTGAAGAGGAGGAGATAAACACATGGGTGACGGAAGCGGTGGAAGAGAAGGTGAACAAAGCGAATGCAAATCCTGCCATCGAGTCCCGAGTGAGGACAGCTTGACGCGTCACTGGATTCAAATATGACTCATCTTTTCTTCGTGCCAGAGAGTGTGAGTCAGGTCGCCGCTCACCTCCCACCACGCCGATGAAGAAGTAGAGCTGCTCCACGCTGTTGCAGAAGGAAGCAGCTATGAGCCCCGAGCCCGACAGACAGCCTCCCACCATTATGACTGGTCGACTGCCAAACTTGTTCACCAGGATACTGCTGATCGGACCTGGAGATAGAAGTAGGAGGGGGGGGGGGGGTTAGCAAGAGAATAAGAGGTTTCTCCTTAGAGCTTTTAATAGGTGGATATCCCTCTCCCTCCCTCCACCAGCAGGTGGGGCTGTGGTGCCAGACTACAGACAGAACAGGTGCAGAGGGGGAGCCCAGGGGCACATGAGAGACCCGAGGCCAAGGCCAAGGACATTCCACTGGAAACCAAGTCTTGGAGAGAGAACGAAGGGGGGGTTCCACACGTGCCTCTGTTGGCGTGTCAGCCATGACACCTCTGAATGACCTCTCAGCAGATTGCTGAAACGTTCAGTTCAGCTTCATTTCCAGAGGGAAAGTTAGATGCAGCATACAATCATATAATATTAAACAGTCAACCCCCTACAATCAAGACAAACGCAGAAAAACACATGTAATATATTCCTACGAACATTACCTAGAATTTAAAATCTTTATAGCTGAGGGATAAATGAATATCTAAAAGGATGGGTAGATATGACTGGGTAAAGACCAACAGTCTGTCTGAATATTCTAACACTCATCCTCCCAAGACACATATCCAACTAGACAGCTGAAGAGCTACTAGCAACATGGTCTGGGGGCGTAGTGTGTGTGTGTGCCATTGTATAGCTGTTTACACAAAGAGGATTTCCAGCAGGAGGGATAGAAAACTTCAGCAACAGACATTTAGGTCTATCCCAAACCTTTGAGTGAACATTCCAGAAACCTTGTTGTTATTCAACAGGCATCTCTTTATTCACACTGTCTGAACTTCCTCTCACAGTGCCTCAGAGAGACCTTCATGACTGCTCCAAACACAGAACTCACAGAGCCCTGTCCAACCAGAGAGACTCTGGCACAGACAGCGGGGGCTTTTCAGAAAGCAGGGTTGACATAGCCCGAGTTCAAACCAAAACTCAGGGTTGACTGGCTGAACTGGAGTTGGCCGTTTCAGAACAGGTGGTAAAAATGTGTTCAGACAACTCTTGAGTCTTCAAAAGCTTGAGGGCCCAAACTGCCGTCTCCTCATGAGGCCCAGCATTGTTTAGCAGCACCCCTGAGAGCTCGGGTCAGCTATATCATACGAGGGCCGAGAATACCAACACCGATGAGAGACTCCCCCATCTGGCAGCGCTGGCCTGCTGTGTTGCCATGTTGTCGTCATGGAGTGTTGAGAGGACCACATGGGCACACAGAGCGACCTCTGAACTTGGAATTGGAGCTGCCTGGGGCCACGCAAAAGACAACATACCGAAGGTGCACGTCTGACAGGCACTCTCTCAGAAGATACTACGTTCCTTTAACTGAGGGAAGGGATGAGACACACGCACAGACGCACACAGAGGCCCAAATAAGCCGTGACAGTCTTTGTTGAGGTCTGGGGGGACGACAAAGGCGGCTGTTATTTGTGCTCTCTGGAGATATTATATAAACGGTTGCACCCCTGCCCCCCCCTCCCTTCCGTCCCTTCTTGTGAAAGAGAGAACAGAGGGGAGGGGGGGGGGGGGGGGGAGCGTGAAGAGAACAGAATGGTTCTGGCAGAACACGGCCAGCACCAGAGAACAGAGATGACCAGTGAGGCCCTGCCGCAGGGAAGGAAGCCATGTTTCAGAGCCAGGGTCTCCTCTATGCCGAGTCACAGACCATTAGTGGTGAGGACCTAGAACAGGCCCAGCCTTCATGGGAGGAAGATCTTTCAGAACTGTGATCTGTCGCATCTGCTAGTTCTGAAGGAACATCACCGGAAGTCAGCTCTTTCTACCGGGTAAAGCTAGAAATACGATTCTGTGTATGGAGATACGAGACACTGAACCATACACGAGCATGAGTAACATGAGATTTCCTGAAGAGGAAACGAAGGCTGGCAAAAAAGTTTGAGAAATTATTTCTATATCTGAAGTCTCCTTCCCATCTCTTTGTTCTCTTTCCTCAGGTTCTCTCAGCCTGGTGCCTCAAGCAGGGGAGCCCAAATTCCTAAACGTAAATACCTCTCCATGGAGTTCACCCAACAAGTAAAACACTAAGTAAAAGCCGTATTTAGCATCCTATTTAGCACCCTGTGCTTTCCTGGGCACACTGCCAAGACTGCCTCCATCTTATCTCGTCAACGCTTAGCATTTTCAGTGTTCATTAAAACTGCAGATGTGGGAAGTGTCAGTGAGAAGTGCCAGAGAGAGAGAGAGAGATAAAGAGATAAAGAGGAGGAGGTCTGGTGAGCGTTCCACAAACAGCAACCATGGCAGGGCTGGACTTGCCACTGCACTCCAGAATGGGCCAGGTCAAGCAGACCATTAACGAAGGTCGTCGAGACGGTTCAATGTGTGACTTGCATACATGAACACGACCGTAACAGGACCATGCGGTCGTCAGGCGCTGGTCAGGGTCCACAGTCCAGGTTCAGCACAAAGCTCAGAAGGGCGTGTGCCAGTCAGCAGGCAGGCCCTAGAGCCTTCTAGAGTGTAAACTGTTTTGAGATGGCATATTTTTCTTATCCGTCCTTCAGTTTAAAAGGGGGGCACGACGAGCACTTGAGATGCATCCTTTGGCTTTTGCCTTTCTAAATAGTTCTGCTGTTCCTCTCGTCACTAAGGGCTTGGGTTGCAGAACCCCATTGGCTGCCTCCTCTGTTATCTGAGCTATGCGTGTGTGTATGTTTGCGTGTGTGTCTACGTGTCACGCCTCCCATTTGGACACTCGGCGTGCATGTGACATCAGCCGCCCACATAGGGCGACTGTTGTACCTGGCAGCCTGGGTGTGACAGTCTGGGAGCAAGGTTGTACTTGTCCCGTCCTCTGGGAGAAGGACTTACACACACTGACAGATACCACACCTACACATGGGTACAAACAGTGCTGAACACGTCATACCAAATAATTTGTGTGTGTGTGTGTGTGTGTGTGTGTGTGTGTGTGTGTATATGGGAAGAGTAGTTGTCTCCCCATCTCTAAATAGAAGGCTGGTGTTGGAATGGAACTAGGTCAGTGACTCGCTAGGGCTCCTCCTCTTCCCTCAGTTCCTGCTCCTCCCTCCCTCCCTCTCCTCTCTCTCAGCGGGGGGTCTGACTGAGTCGGCAGGGTGCACTCAGACGGAGATGAAGGAATGCTACTTTCGTCTGGCGTCGGTGGCGCAGCACAGAGATAAGAGCTCAAAATAACACACACCGTAAACTCACCTCCTGTGTGTACACACACACACACACAGAGTGTACTCACCCCCTGCGTACATGACGGCCAGCATGATGGAGGAGATCCAGGACACCTGGCTGGGCGTGGCGTTGAAGATCACCTCGATCTCCTTGAAGAACACGGTGATGGACTTGGGGAAGGCGTAGGAGAAGCCGATGGAGATGAAGGCCCCGGCCACCACCGCCCAGCCCCAGCCCCCCTCTGGAGGGGTGTACCCTACCGGCCCGCCCACCGCTGGAGCCATGACTGGAGAGAACTGCTACGCTGGGATGTGGACACGCTCCCTCTCACATACACACACGGGTTCAGGAGACACACTGGACCTGGGAGAGGAAGACGGGGAGGGGAGGAGGAGAAAGACATATAAATACTTCTCTGTGGAAATGCGTTGCCAAGATGATGGCATTAAGAAGCGCATGTGTTTTCCTTTACGTGTGTGTCTCCAGCACGCAGGCTGAACATGCCAACACTCCAGGAGGAGGAGGGGTCCTGCTAAACTAAAAGGTACACCGGCCTCTGAATCCACTCCAGTCCCCAAGCACTTTACATACCAGGAATAAAGCCAACAAGCCTAAGAAACGGCTCCATTTAAAACCTACAATAAGGGCACCGAGGCGGTCAGTACTTTGTATAAAAGCTCGCATCGAGCCATGTATAGGAAACCTTGCGTTGCAGCAAGGTCTGGGTGAGAAGCCTTGGGCTCTGTCTGAGCACCAAAGCCCCTCGTCTCCCAACCTCCTGCAGCCCCAGAGCCCAGCCTGCGCTGCACACAGCCTCCTCTAATCATTAGTTAGTGATCCCGCCGTGTACTACAGAACTGGTTAGCCACCAGGCATCTGCAATTACAACAGCTATCACACAGAGGACTTTGAAATGCCCCTCGGGGGTTCAACAAGATACTGAAGGGCTTGTGTTGTAACGGGTAGGTAATGTCTCCCGGGTTCTGAGAAGCAGTGTGGACTGGGAGGCTATGCGGTCAGCTCCTCCTGGTCTACATAGCTGTGTCATGTGAGACTCCCTCTAAATTAAAGCGGCACATTTTGTCCTGTGCCGTGGTTACGGAGCGAGGGTGTGTATTACACGCACGCACACACACACACACACACACACACACAGACGTGCGCACGTGACTTGAAGGGGCTAGATTGACATTACATGCAAATCTCTAAACGGGTTACAACTTGATCAAATAAAAAGAACTCAATTGGTGTCACGTTTCATGTTGCGGACTCTCTGATAAGCAGGCATCCCTTCCCACAGAGTCTGTCTGGATGGAGAGATTGCAACAGCGTTCCTAGGAACGATTTCCCCAACACCGCCACCCACAATCCTACACAAGACATGAGTCAAAGCTTTGTGTAATCCAGAAAATCATTGTGACGCCACATTTTGGACAAACCCTGTCCTCCACCAGACAGAAATACCAGCTGGTTGATAAAGAGCAATTCCACGGCGCTGTCTGGAGAGAAAAAAAGAAAACAGCTCGGTTTTTACAAGCCTTACGTTTTTAGATTGATCACTTTAGCCAGTTGTAGGGTTTCTGGACCCAGGCAGCCACAGTTCTGTAGCAGGAGGTCGTCTTCCTCCTGAGTTGACATGGCCTGGAAACAAGTCGACCTGTATCCGTGTTTCAGCTTCACGCCCAAAACAGTAGGACAGTGAAGCTGGCATACGACATCATTAACTGCAAGTGTTTTTCCAAGGTCTAAATTGTTTCAACTTGGGGTGGTAGCCTTCTCCTGAAAAAAACACTGTTTTACAGAAAGCCCTGTTTGAAGCCTCTGGTGTCATAGCTAAAGTGAAAAACAAGTACTGACAACTGTATAGGCAACTTCAGGAGCACACAACCCTGGGCTGTAGAAGCGAAGGCGCACACCCTCACGTACGCACACAGACCCAAGGCCCACACATTGCACGACTGTATCACTTCCCTAATGACACAGGGCCTAAGCCAGTCTCAACCAACACACGTCCTGCCCTCTCAGTCTGCAGCGCTGACTCATCACTCAGTCTCTATTGCAGCGTGTTGGTATTAGAGGGAGTGTATATCGGCATTGTGCTTGACGTTTGTGCTACTGCTAGCTGAGCTTGTTCGCAGCTCTGTAGAAACCCCCCATTCTCACTACAAAACAAGTTCAACTAGCCTCAAGCCTCTTCAAACCACTGGTAGTGTGGTGTGGCTAACCTCCCAAGGCCCTTGGCATGTAAACTTGGTCCATAGCCAAGAGGAGATAGGAGTCACTAAGCTACAATATAATAACGCTAAAGGTAACCTTCTCTGTGTGTAACTGTCAACAAACTACTGTGGAAAGACAGCCCATATCCTAGTGCCTCGCTTTTCCTTGTTGCTACAAACTAACTTATTAGAGCATTACGGTCATTTTCACCAGCCACAACATGGCTCTGTGTATGCCTGGGCTTAATCACCTTACTGGTACTACAAACTGGTTTATTAGACCACTAATAATGGCAGGCTACAGTCTGAGCAGTCTCTTTCACACACTTTAAAAACCATCAATCCTGTACTAAGAGCAGGATGAGTCATTTCACCTCTGGCTCAATCACTGCTAAAGTGTGGCCTGACTGGATCAGCTTCAGGAATGCGATGACTATGAGATTCCCAATAAAGGTCGTTTCCTTCCCTGTTCCTCCAGATAAGTGCTCCGTCGCCAATGAGAGGTACGGATATTTACACATCAGCTAAGTTGAATCTGGTCAACAGGATGCATAGGAACAGTAAAGCCTTGTCAGCAGATTGAGATGCTAAAAAGAAACATTCTCCAAACACACACGATAATACATAGCCTCTGTTAGAAGCCTGAGGGTCACCTGAGGGTCACCCCTCTATTGTGGCTCTCTCACCGCCATGATTTACAGTCCAGCTCTGTCCTACAGCATCTTTACTGCTGGGAACATAATGAACCAAGTCTCCTGCTGTGTCCTCTCCACAGGGGGCTGATGTCAAGGCCACACACACACGTTCCTTTGAGGATGATGCTTAGTCCACCGGTAGAGTACCAGCATGACCAGCAGTGTCAGTGTCCGAGTGTGTGCGCTACTTGTCCTCCTTGTACCTGAATATATGCCAAATGAACCCCACAACGTGCAGACGTCACAGGTTGTTTTTGGACTGGCCTCTCAGCCTGGCTTGCAGTCAAACCTCACTGACAGACTGATGGCCAGAGAACCTGAGACTGCACAGCAGAGCCAACCCACCCCCCACATGACACAGGAAAAGGTTTTCTAATAAACTGACGTCTGTGTGTGTGTGTGTGTCTTTGACCCGAGTCTGGGCCAACACACAGACAGACAGTGCTGCCTGTCAGTGTGTGTGTGTGTGTGTGTGTGTGTGTGTGTGTGTGTGTGTGTGTGTGTGTGTGTCTTTGACCCGAGTCTGGGCTTGTTGGACCACTGGGCGCTGGCTGTCTGTGTGTGAACAAGTAAACCAGAGAAGGGGGACACTCATCGGGCCATTATCAATGAGGCCATTCAGGAACACAGTAAGTTACATATAGTACCAAAAACACTCAGCCTTTGGTTGTAGGGTGAAGCTTATTCACCAAACTGAGCAAAATACCTTACATTTCAAAAGAATCTAATTCAAACACTGCAAAAAAAGAGGCAGAAGAGAGAGGGCAGTTAAGGGGAGGGGTCTCTCCATTCCTCAGCCCAGTGTGAACCAGAGATGTGAAAGGCACTAGAGAGAGAAGCAGCTCCGCGGTAAAGTGGAGCCTAGATGAAAGGGAGGAAGCCACCAGCTAGAATCTGTCCTTTCCTTGAAGAAAGGAGAGGGACAGTGTGAGGGAGCAAGTGTGAGCCAACAACTGCACCAGCACACCCTCTTGATTCCTGTCAAATCACTTCAAAAGTTCCCAGCCTGTCAACTAAAAGTGCCATCACAAAGCGGTTCTGCCAAAATGCGGATAATACCTTCAGCTTATCGCTAATGACTTAAACTGCCACTTAAACTGCCACGGCTTACTGATGTTTCCTCTGCTTATCCCACATATTTCTCTCATACAGCCTCGATCTTACACACACACACACACAATCTCACAGCAGCTACAAAGAAACTGTTGTCAGCCTTCCATTGGTATGTGAATGTTGTCCAATGCCCTCTCAGGTGAGCTAATGAGAGGAAATGTGCTGAAACACAAGAGGAGAGTTACCCAATGTTAAAGTCCATGCCAATGGCACAGTTACCCTCATGGTTCTAGTACCACCTTCCACCATGCCCTACAAACATTATATTCGAGATATATAGTATAACTGATTGAATTTACAGTGTCTGAGCTGGCAGCATTGCTATAGTTAACCTATCCTACTTTAATGTCAGTGCTGTTGCACACAATTGCAATTCTGCATTATTATTGCACGTTAATCAGCAAAGTGAATTACCATTTCCAGAGAACAGTTACGGGGCATTCAATGATTCCTAGCAAACTGAGTTATTTCCACCACTACCAACAGGATGTAAGGTGTCGCAGCAACTACCTGAGCATGGAGTAAAGTGTGTCTTCTAGAGCACACTCGAAGTCACCGACAACGGGTTTCACCTAGAAGTTGGATCAAAGTCTACAACGCAAAATGTACGTGGATCTTATATCTTGTTTGTCATGAAATTGATCAACTAAGACAGGCGCTTCAGTATGGATCCGGTTTAAAATGTGATGGCAGGGAGAGCGCGTGTCCAACATCATTCAATTCCATGCTACGCTGGCAGTTAAGCAGCTGCACAAGCGGCGACAGAAACTTGCTTGGGACAAAGACATTTAAATTCGGTACTTTACAAATGCAAGACCCCTTTTATTCATGCAGCAGTAACTCCCCACCCCCAACCAGCATTGTCCGTACCCCGACAACCTCAAAAACGACCAATTTTTATTGGTAGCAGGGAAAGTGACCAGCTAGCTGGCTGCTACTACTGCGATACTAGCAATATATTTGCCACGGCCGATAAAGTACAGCATGAGGTACCAACATGCGGAACATGTGGAAAGGATTTCACTATATCGGGGTCTGTTACACCCGGAATAAAATCAAGGCTTTACTCTGTGTGTACGCTACTACAGAAGGTTTCTAGCCAATCCATTTTCTGATCATGCCCAGCACGCCACTTCAGCTAGCTAGCTAGTTACTAACGAGAGATGCTGTCGACACCAATTCAGGTTTCTCTCTATGGACAAAGAGACTTGCATACCCAACAGTGGAAACTCATGTATCTTTGTTAGATAGTACAATGTGCGTTGGTTGAGTCTCATACTTACCACAATATTTGAAATTCAGACTCAGTAACAGCTCGTGTCCGGGATGTCCTTGTGCTTGATAATGGTTAAACGTGTGTATCGCAGGGTACCACATTGGGAACTTCTATAATGGAACGCAGCATTCGCGCGTGCGCAGAACCCCGCCCACTCTAACCGGAGGAATCCGCACTGGTCGTTTATAAGATCAAATAATTTAAGCATGTGATCTGCCATGCGACACAGATTTGAGGAAGCGAGTTAATAGTGGCACAGAAAAAAATAGAGATGTAGTGTAATGTCCTTAGGTAGCCTTAGTAATTCAGCATCTCAGTAACTTAATGAGTTGCTCCTTTCCAGCAGTCCTTTTCTTCCAATGTATTTTAGGACCATGTGAAGATGACATGGAGCTGTTATGTATAGTCTCTCACACTTTAATCTGGACTAATATATCATAAACAAGCAGACATGCCACATCCAGCCATGCAACACACAGAGAAAGACTGAACTTTTAGCTTCTCTATGAAGGCCAGCCAAATGTCCTGACTGGCTTACCGCTCCCCTCCACAGTGCTCCTGTGTAATCATTGTAACCATTAGTAACCACTCTGTTCTACTGCCAGTTTCCAGACGATGGCTTGTGAGGGGGGGGGTTGGCACAGTGATGTGACAGGTTCTCATTTGTGTTCTTCTAATGAGCAATGAGAGAGAGAGAGAGAGAGAGAGAGAGAGAGAGAGAGAGAGAGAGAGAGAGAGAGGGAGGAAAGAAAATAGGAGAGTTGCATACTTCTAGTATAGGACTAACATTTAGAAACATGACAGTACAGGCCTAGTCCTAAACACCTGACTCCTATAATGAATGGCAATCAAGGTGCATTGCTTCACAAACACCCTTTTTGGACCAGTTTGCCTCAGTATTTGTCCAGCTTTGCATAGCCCCACTGCAGAGGGATAAAGGCGATCCATGGGGCTTCCTGACAAAATAAACATCTTGAGAGAGATGAGGAAACACACTTCTGTTTTCATGCTCACCCTGGGCTTCTCGTGGAGAGGAGCAGCTCACCCTGCTGACCCACAGCTGACAAGAACAACCAGGAGAATCCTAGAGAAATGGATAACAGGAAGAGAGAAGTAGGGCTCGTATTTGAAAAGGGGAGTGATGTTTGGAAAGATGGGAGAGGGAGGGAAAACAGAGCAAGATAGGCGGTGGACCGAGGGATGAAAGTAAAAGCCATATTTTTATGAAACACTGCTGGTGTTTGCTGACATGGTACTGTTGTTATAATGGATGCTTTGGGTGGGTGGAACCCATTCATTTGAGCCAGGTTTTCTTTCAATGAAACAACACGTTTAGATAACCATGGCTACTGAGGTTTAGAGGAGAGGTTTCATACAACTACAAAGCCTTGCAACTCCAAATCCATTTCAGTGAGTTGGGCTTTAAGGCTTTTTCGTTGTCCTGCTAGGTATTTTATGAGGATCAGACACACTTTGAGACCATAAACTGTGGGTTGTGTGTGTTTACAGCTTGTGGGCAAGGTCTCAGAGATGTTCAGAGTCCAGATGCTGGAACGTACAATCGTCAAGTTCCATCAAAGTAAGACTGAATAACATGTCATGCCTTCTCTCTCTCGCAGGGATCACGCATAGAGTTGAGTGCACACGGCGCATCTATGGTTGTGTACCAACCAACGCCTGTACAACAAATCGAATACTCAGGAACTGAATCAAGCACCTCTGTGCTCTGCCCTCTAAGAAAACACCTGCTACTCTAAAACATCATATATCCTCAACTGAATACTTAATGAAAAACAGATTTGTTACTCATGGATAATATTTGACTTAACACCAAGACCAGATTCACCAAACATTCCCCTGCTGCTTTCACAATACAGAGCAAAAGTATGACAGAGATCAAAAAGGGTTTTCAGTGAGTACAGTTTTACACCATGTTGTCAAAAGAGCAGGTGTTGGCCTTGCCATCTGGAGCATCAATCCAGGTGGATCAACCTTCAACCACCATCACTACCTACCCCTCACCACACACACAAAGTAACACGCGAACACACACACACACACACAAATGCACACTTTCAAGTACACACACTGTTTCTCTCGCTCTCATTTGTCGGTGTGTTGCTTCATGTCCTGTCGTTCTATGACAGGGTGTGTGTGTATGCTTGTGTCACTCATGTTTGAGTTGGAATGGGGAACACACAGCTGTCTTGATGGCAATGGAGCAACGTCATTTTCCAAAACAATGCAGCGACTGTACAGGAGAGACAGCGTGACTGGTGTTATGTGAGCAGTGGTTGGATGCTACATAGCTGGGCTGCGGGTGATAGTCATCCACGCACACACGTATGGAATTCTTACATAGGAGGAGAACACATCTGATGCTTGTTAGGCACATGCTCAAGTCCTCCCTCATCCGCTATAGTGAAACCTCCTGCTATAACCTCCTGCTAGTGAAACCTTCCACTGATCATTTTCCACTGCTGAAAGACAGACACGTCAATGGTCCATTTTCAACAATGCATTGCATTCTTTAAACTTAGCCTATGCACCTTTCATCAACTGTTTTTCCTGTTTTTTTATAACTATATTACAGACACACACACAAAATACCAGAGTCATCATTATGTCCTGTAAAGGGGAGGGTCCAACTACTCCACCTCTACTGTGATTGGAGGAAAAGCATGGGCGTGCAGAACATGTGGCTTTAATTTGACAGTTTTGGGAGGCCTTTTTTAGGAAGTTTGAAGGAAGTAGAGTGAAAGAAGATTTTGAGGAAATGCCTAAACGGTGAGAGGTTCCCTGACTTTGGAGATGGTGTAGGCTTGAAGGAAAAAGATCTAACTTAATGAGAACAGAGAAACAATTGAATTGAGGAAGACTCCAAAATGATCATTAAAATATGTGTTTCTGTAAATATGGTTGTGAGCAGCTTTTATTGTAAAGTTTGACATACTTGTCAAACTTTGGGGGGAGTCAGGTGGCTGAGCGGTGAGGGAATCGGGCTAGTAATCCGAAGGTTGCCAGTTCAATTCCCGGTCATGCCAACTGACGTTGTGTCCTTGGGCAAGGCACTTCACCCTACTTGCCTCGGGGGAATGTCCCTGTACTTACTGTAAGTCGCTCTGGATAAGAGCGTCTGCTAAATGACTAAATGTAAAATGTAAATGTACTTGTGTGGCTTAGTCTTCTAAATACATTTTAGGATTGTTTCTTTAGTTGTATGCTTTGAGTTTTGTAGAGAGCAGACCAAATGTGACTGATTTGTCTTCTAAAGGTGTCCCAGCTGACCCTGTCTCCACTGCGCTGATGATGGGCCTGTTTCAATGTGTTTACTATCCCCAATTGTTGAATGAAAAGGTTGGGTGTTACATTTAAGTGTATTAATCTATCTGACATTTGCATCCACTGCATCCACCATTCCCAAACAAGACAACAGCAACATCCTAACTCCTCTAAAACATTGTAATTTTCGGTAAAACATCCCAATTTAGCAAGTGCTACAGGTGTTGTATGTAAGAAAATGTGTACACGATTTATTTTATTTATGTGTAATATACAAGCTACCAAATAGAAGGTATGATTTTGTATTAACTTTATTTCACTGTCACAGTGAGTCCCTAGACACTGATACTTTTTGCATTTTGATCAAATATAATATTATCTTGCATTCAAAGTTTAATTTGGAATACTCTGAGATTCTTGTATTGGCTAACTGAATACACAATTTTGAGTAGTAGAGAAGCCCATGATAAAGGGGTCTTCTCTTGATGAAGGGGTCGTCTCTTGATGAAGGGGTCGTCTCTTGATGAAGGGGTCGGCTCTGAATCACAATCAGTAAGTTAGCTCATGGCCTCACTTCTTTATCTCTTTCCATTTCCTGAACAGGAAATGTGAAACAAATATACAAATAAGGATAGCAATTTAAAGCTGCATACACTTGCCTCCCATGAACGAGCACACAGGCAAAAACATCATAGCAGAAGCATGTTTATTAACAAAACTCTTATAATCAGTAACAATCTCATAATCATTGACATCAGCAAGATAGAAACAGCTGACCCAAATCTTCGATGTTAATAAATGAATGTCGACCTAATGGAGAAATAAACATTTTGGCATCAACAAGTTGATTTTGAGTCTAACTTTCTTAACTTTGAGACATAACAGGGAGAAAATCTATAAAGTGTATTCACATAGTAGCACATAGTGACAAAACGTGGCAGGAAAACTGGATGTTATCAGTCCCTCATCATATCTGATGATCACCAACTGGATTATTTATGAAGAACCTGTATCTGGGATATGTTGGGCCAACAATACATTATTCATTCACTCTAATTGTGTAATTCTGTCTAATTCTAACAAATGGTTTCAGAAATGTTAAGATATTGAAGCAATGAATCCCTAAGAGGGTATTTTACATCCCAAATAATCCATTGGAGGTTGCTGTCAAGACATAAGGCCCAGCCATTTCACAATAATATATCACTGAATTATATTATTGACAGTAGATTGTGAAGAGCAGAGGCTGTGGTGAATTTCTTAAGCAGTGCCAATTCAAAGGGAGGGGTTTATCCATTTAAAGGAGGGTTCATTCAAGGACACAGGAAACATTAATATAAATGGTATTATTAGGGGTTAGCTGAATTAAATGAACCTAAGTGGCTGAGCGGTTAGGGAGTCGGGCTATTAATCAGAAGGTTGTTGGTTCGATTCCCGGCAGTGCAAAATGACGTTGTGTCCTTGGGCAAGGCACTTCACCCTACTTGCCTCGGGGAGAATGTCCCTGTACTTACTGTAAGTCGCCCTGGATAAGAGCGTCTGCTAAATGACTAAATGTAAATGAATACAAATTGGAATGTTGTGACAAGATCAAATAATAGAATTGAACAGTAGTGAATTGATACAAAACATCAATCAGGTTATCGCCACATTCAGAAGGTAGTTTCCTCTTGGGCATTTGTAGTGCATGGACAAATGGTAGGACTCCCAATTCAGATGTGAGTTACAGTTAGATTTGATGCACTTGTCCTGGTACATGGGAGATGGCATGACTGGATGGCATAATTAGGGTAAGTACAATAGGAGACACAAGGGTGGTAAATTTGATAACATTCTAGGGTAGCCAAAGTTAGGTAAAATAACCATGTGAAGTTGGTTATCCATCAAGTTTGGACTCGGATGCCCTGTGTCTCAGTGAACCTTCTGTGGAAGAAGTTGAACATCTGGTCAATGATCGATGAGTGGAGGGGACGAGAGGAGAGGTATGTTCCAAACAGGCTACACTTCTTGTAGGCCTACTACAGCATGCATGTGGTGCAGAGTGTACGGTTTGAGACATAGAAGACTGGATTCATTTCACTTTAAGAGTTCTACACTGACACCTAGTGGTTAAAAGTTCCAGTTCCGTGCAGTGGTGTGTCTTTATGACTGGGGTGGCCCATGTGAGGCACTGACATATACTGGGGTGGCACGAAGTACGCACACTCATCTGACTAGTATGAATTGACTATTTGTCTCCACTACCTCTACTTAAGTACGAACATTACAGTGTCTTAGATTCTTGTGTTTAAAGTTTAATTGCTAACATTAGTGTCTTACGTTCCTGTGTTTAAAGTTTGATATATAAGATTAATAGACCTTCCGATCACAACACAGAGTGGCACCGTGATTGGATTGAATTGCGGACGGATTATATCCAACTGTTATATGTAATGACCTGGACGAAGGGGAGGCTAACAGACACACCTACATTTACCCTGATACCACAAAGCCAATCCCCTTCCACACCTGTTCCACAAGTGTTCAAGTTCAATTTGATCAACTTACTCTTCAATAACTACCACCATTCCTAAAAATTGCTACTGTAACTTTTCTGTGGTGCAGCTGGCTGACACTGTTGGTCGATGGAGGTTGTGTTTATAAATCAGAGGACCTGAGATTGAACCTGAGAAAGGGTACGTGAGAGTGATGTAATGACACATGACACGCATTGCTTCAGTATTGTCCTATGTTCTATTTTCAATGACGACATTCAATGAGAAGCAGTGATTACATAACCGGTTCTTTGGCTGAAAATGGGGTCAAATCTTGTGTTGTACAGTATGTGTATGCCTTGTGTTAAAATGTGTTTGTAGTGTATATAATATCATAATGCTTGATTAGAAATATTCACTGTCACAACATAGTTTTTATGTATGCATATATAGTTATTAATTAATTAAATTGTATTAACATAATCCAACAAGTAAATAATAAAGTGATTGTGATTTTGTTCCACTTGATTTGTGTGTAGAACTCATACACGAGGAACAAGCTGCAGTCGAATGGGGTTCTTGGGGGAAAGGAAACCATCATTTCCCAGTTCCAGAGGCACCTGATGACAGAAGACATGAAGTTACCAACAAGCTGGCTGATGAGAGCAAAACATTATTCATTTCATGAACCAAAGTGACATTTCAGAAACATTGTTTCACAACAAATAAAACATTATCAACATCTAAAAGCAACACAATTATTTTAAGATACTAATTAATACAAATGAAGTAACCACAAAGCCAATCCATAACAATAAAAAGATAATCATTAAATATGAGAATGTTTTATATCTCACCTCAGTTTCTTTGCAGGTGACAAAGGTGAAGTCTCTGAGGATCTCCACAACTGCCAGCTTCATCAATATCAAAGCAAATCTCATGCCAATGCAGTTCCTGGGACCGGCTCCAAAAGGCAGATAGGTGTATGGATCAAAGTTGTCTTTGTTCTCCTTACTGAACCTGAAAACATGATTAGGAGGATGTTAAGTTGGTCAGGTTGTGTTGATGACAGTGAAGGACTGGATCTGGAGTTTAGATTACTAGGAATTGCTTTGAATATGTTTGTTGGAGTGGAATTGAAAATATTACACTTGCATAAGACTGGTATAATGGAGTAGAGGTCACTATCTGATACGAGTAGAATAGGAGGGAGTACCTCTCAGGTTTGAAGACCTCAGGGTCTGGCCAGAGTGCAGGGTCACGGTGGAGAGTGTAGACCGGGATCATGATGATGGTTCCTTTGGGGATGGTCACACCATTCAGTTCCACCGTCTTCTTCGTCATTCGCTCCACCCGGTTGGCGATTGGAAAGAGACGCTGGGACTCGTTCAGCACCATATCTAGATACTCCATCTGCATGATGCTCTCATAGGTCAACTCAGCCTGCAGGGGGAATACAAGAACAATGTTGACCATTCAGTTGAAAGATGTAGTCAAGGAGACGATGGGCTACTACCTTTTAGTAGAATGGTGTCTGAACACCTATCTGAAGAAAGTACTGTTCCTATATTAAGTAATTGCTACATAAATAAAATAAAGAACAGAGGGAGCCAGAAGGATGACCTTGTTGGGGAAGGTCTGGTCAATTTCCTCCTGCAAGGCAGTCTGGATGTCAGGGTTGATTGCCAGGTTGTAGGCTAGGAAGCACAGAGTACTGCTGCTGGTCTCGTAACCCGCAAAGATGAAGATCATAGCCTGAGAGAGAATCTCGTGGTCTGTCAGCCCTGAAACACAAAACATTATCAAGAAGAATAAAAATACCTCAACACATGACCTCACAGGTCGTTCCTCAGGCCTCTACCTTTCTGTGAGTTGTGATCTGCTGTGGTCTTATCTGGAATCTGGGAGTCCACCATGAGCTGCATGAAGTCCACACGACTCTGGAAGGACAAACAATTGGTGAGAGGTGGAGAAGACTGGATTGATCAGTGACAGTGAAATACACTTTTCACACTAAGAATCATGGTTTTATCTGGTATATTTGAAGTAGCTTTTTAGTCACGATATGTAATGTAATCCTAAACCTATGACACTGGTAATGACCAAGTCGCTGCTGTTCATACAAAATGTTTGGCTTCTAATGGTTCTCTTAACAAGCACATACATCCATAAATCCATTTGAACTAAATTGTCTCCAAACTGCTTCTGAATTGCTGATAGCGGTTTTGTTTGTGAGCTGGATGGGGTGGGGTGGCTTACATTGTGGACGTTCTTGCTTCGTTCTGCTTTAATCTGCTTCAAGAAATTGTAGAAGAAGTCCGTGATACTAGCAGGGAAGAAGGAAATCTCAAACTTGTCAAAGATCGACCCTAGAAATGGAAATAATACTGGAGAGAGGAAGGAAAGAAACAAGGAATGCTATAAAGCATGGATTGGCAAGTAAATATGGCCCTAGGCAGTTCTCATTTGATGGCAAGCCAGAACATAATCAGGCTCAATTAAGAAATGTATCAATCAGGTGCCTATTCTACTGATTATTTGATTTTGTAACAAACACAACATGGCTTACCAACAAGTACCAGGAGTGGGTTCAAGAAATTGAATTTGACCATTTGCTTTATGTTGGTGACAAAAGGATCACTGGCATTGTTGATGGAATCAATATCCACACTGAAAGCAGTGCTGGTGACAACATCCATACTGTAAGGTCCAAAGATTCTGCAGACAGAACAAAGTCACATTCAAAATCTTCCATTGTCCAAAACAACAGACAGCAAAACAGTCTAGCAATACCACTATGTCTTTAATAAGGGTAACATCTAACACTTTTGACAAACAGTTTCTTATTGTTTCAGGTAAGGATTAAAGGATTAAACATTATTCTCCAAATGGTTGCAATAGAGATATGTCATGCCATCTTCAGAAAAGGATTTAATCACTGTACAGGCAATAACAGTCATTTTAACTTCTACTCACTCTTTAACTTCAAGGACCTCTCCAGCATCCACCTTCTTCTCTAGACTCTTTATCAGGTTGCCAGAATGTTGCTTCATTATGCTGAACATCTGTCCCACAAAAATGGAATCTTAAAACATTACACTGCAGATTGAAGAGAGCAGTGTGTGTGTGTGTGTGTGTGTGTGTGTGTGTGTGTGCGTGTGTGTGTGTGGGCGTGTGGTGTCTGTGTGTACCTCTTTGAGGCGTCCACTGGTAAACGAGGGTGAGAGGACACTGCGAATCCTCTTCCATTCATCGTCCTCAACAACTGACACTGCATCTTTCAATGGCCCATTCAGTCCGATGTCCTAACCCAAGCACAAAGAAATCAGTCTGATGGTAAACTGAGTTTACTGATTGCATATACTGTATGTTTTGATTATGAGATCATTTTCTGCTCACCCTTCTATTGGTAAAGATAGAGTAACATTCCTTCACCAAGATGGCTTTGATCATGACAGGGTCCATGACACCCATTATTGGCTGTCTTCCATCATAGAACCTGAAACAACCAGAACCAACTTCAGCAGAACAACAAGGCAGGTTTGGCATTTCAAGAAGATGAAATGATGAGTGACACACAAACAAGAACAAGCAGCCAAACCATGTGTAGCCTAAACACAACCATACACACATCTTATTCTAGGACATGTGAATACATACTTAGATTTAAGCATAAAAAAACACTGGAACACACATACCCCCATATGCTGCCATACTTCTGGTAGCATTCTGTATCAAACACATGGACTCCCTGAGAATGAAAGAGCTGAGGATAAAATATCTGCCGACATCTGATTCTTACTTTTTAAATTGTATTAAATCTTTAAGTAAACAGTGTGCATTGGATAGTTGGGGTGGTAGACGTTGAAGCTGTGGTTGATAAAATACTGTAAAAAGTAATGAACCTTTGTATACTCCAGAAATGTTCCGATGAAGGGTAAAGGCTTTGGTCCACGGATGCCGATTTTCTTGAAGAATCCATAAGGTGCATAGCCATACCTAAGTGCATGGCGATACTAAGTTAGGGCACAACCATGTAGTCTACAAAACTTCTACTCAAATACATCTGTTTGTTATGGAAACTATGTTATTTTAATATTGTAATATGTCGCAGTATTTTTATTCCATATTTTGTTTTAGCGCAAACACCTGATTTCCTGAAATGTAGACTCCGCGTCACATTGATGTTTAGAATTCAAAACATGTCAGACAAAAGACTTCTATTATTCTATTATTTGCATGAAATATACTTTCAAATACCCGTTACTTACAAGACGACGAGAACAACAAATATAGCTATCAAAGTCCACGTCTCGACAGAGAAATAAGGGAGGAAAGACATCTTGTTTGCCCGAAGTGACTGTTGTATGTCAGCACTCTTACTTACTTACTTACTTTACTTACTCTGGATGGGTGGAGTTACGGTGCATTCACGTGTGTGAACTAAGGAGCGTATTGCATTTTTGCGTTATTAACTTGGACTTCCTCGATTATGTAACTGGGGCAATTCTGCAAACTGTAAGAGCGTTGTGGTGGGTTATTCACGGTGACTCAAATGTTGTATTCAAACCCTGTTGTGTTCAATGGATTTTGTATTAAGGCGTCTTTGGTTGGGTTAAATCATCTTGGGTCAACTAGCCAACTCAAAACGGAAAAATGTCCATGAGGCCTTCTCTTTTCTTTATACAAATAATGTGATGATTCATCAGAGACTATCAAGTTGAGGGGAAGTTGTTCTGACCTTCTAAGCTCCTACCTGTTTCCAGTGGTTGTCTGATTTGTTTTTCCACTGTGAAGGGCGAAAGAAGAATGCAAGACCACATTACACTACCAACATCATTAAGATGTTGGGTGTGTAAGTCATTAGGGCCATCAGGTGGCTGAGCGGTTAGGGAATCGGGCTAGTAATCAGAAGGTTGCCAGTTCAATTCCAAGTTGTGCAAAATGATGTTGTGTCCTTGGGCAAGGCACTTCACCCTACTTGCCTCGGGGGAATGTCCCTGTACTTACTGTAAGTCGCTCTGGATAAGAGCGTCTGCTAAATGACTAAATGTAAGATGTTTTTGCAGATTTCTCTACTATTCTATTTGAACTGCTGCTAGTGCCAATGGCAGGACCAGTATAAACCTGAGAGGCTTTCTCATGCAAGACTGTCAAACAATAAACATCTTTAAAACAAGAATAAGCACTTCAGCATAGCCATTTTCTTTCACTGCATATTTTGCACAATTTAATAAATCCCAAGGCCAGAAATTAGGTGTTCTTTCTCATTAATAGCAAAGGTCAACACATTCATGTCTAAGTTACAACATTCTTATCAAACATCCTGTAACATCTACTTACATTCCACCTTATGCAAACCATTACATGAACAGGGTTATAATCACTGGGTCCATCTGGTCATTCCTTATCACACGGTATAAGTCCCATACTGCATACCAGTGAAATAACCTGATCCTTAGCCTAATTATCGGGCCCAAGCACTCTGCTACATTCCACAGCTGACTGATCATCAGGTTTGGACCATCACAGAACATATCCTGAGACCCCCCACCTCCCAAGAATAACTGTTTGTTAAATGGTAAATGGACTGCATTTATATAGCGCTTTTCTACCTTAGCGGCACTCAAAGCGCTTTACAATGTTTTTGCCTCTCATTCACCCATTCATACTCACACTCACACATACCGATGGCAGTGAGCTACCATGCAAGGCGCCGGCCTGCCCATCGGGAGCAACTTGGGGTTCAGAGTCTTGCTCAAGGATACTTCGGCACATGACCTAGGAGGAGTCGGGGATCGAACCGCCAACCTTGCGATTAACAGACAACACTCTCTACCCCCTGAGCCACAGCTGATGCTGGTCTTCAATATTTATTTGAATGTAGAAACATGTTCACACAAAAATGACCAAAACAACAAGAGTTACATGTCAGTTCCCATGGTAACTGTAAGGGGTGGTGAAGGGAGGACCAGGTAACAGTTGTTTAAGTAAACACATGCTCACACCTATCCACTCAGGTTAGATCAGAGACCAGTGTCTTTTTTGTAGCTTTGGATGAATGTCTCAATAAATACAAATGAGCTGTTTAACAAGACTATGTTTATTGAAACAAGATTTTTAAACACAGAAAACACTATAGCCATTGTCCATCCCATTTTATTAATTCTTGAATTCATGAGGGGAAGGTGTATTTGCAGCAGGAGTGTGCTTCTGAATAGTGAAGGACACTATTTATAGCATGTTTAGACAGAGCCTATACTTACAGACACGTTTACTGGCAACACCTTCAGAGAATGGTCTTTGTCAAGATTATAAATGTATGGAAATACTCTCTCAGTGAAGGTGTGTGTGAAGGTGTGCAGGTGTGTGTCAGTATCAGGGTCAGTGAATGACAGCTTCCCTCCATCCCAGTCAAGCTGTACCCTGATCTTCTGTGGTCTCTGCTTCACTGTGAAGGCAGTCCATGACTCTAGTGGGGTACGTATCTTATATATATTTTCATTACACCAAACATTCCAGGATCCTTCCCAAAATCCAAGGTCTCCCTTTCTCTGCACAGACTCTTTAACCACACCCAGGACCCACGACGTACTCTCTCCAACCTCAACTTCCCAGCTGTGTGTCCCTGAGTCAAAGCCTTCAGAGCCCAGAACAACAGGACATATCTGCTCTCTCTCTGGGTTGTTAGGAAGCTGCTGTGTCTTGTCACTGTAGGCCACACTGGTCAGATCCTCTGAGAGGGTGAGATGACAGTTTGCAGTGTTGGGGTCCAGAATCACTGGAGCTGCATAGACAACAATAGAAACACATGCATCTGATGATGTGAACATGCACACGTGTGTGTGGGAATGAATGCATGTGTGTGTCTTTATGTGCACCTATCTATACAAGTTTAGCAGCCAGGGAAGGAAAAATAATTAAAGACAAGCAAGCTTGGAAACTTACTTGGAAACTTAGAACACTCAGAACAAATCATACATTTATATAATCAATAATTGTGACTGATGAGTCTAACCCCATTCATAGTAAATGATGATTCTCTCAACCAGGTACCCTTTGAAATAAGGTTAATTGGCGGTTTATGTTTTCCTAGAGGTACAATTAACACATACATTTAAGAATGTGGCTTGAAACACCATAAAAGCTTTGCAGTGGGGGTGAGAATGGATACAGTCTACTCACACTAAGTTCTATAGAAACTCTGATACAGGCTGATGGGGTACTCAAGTATCATTATTTCTGTGATGCTGTATGACAATCTGTAGACAAGCATTCAAGTACATGATGTGTCCACTAGATGTCAGTACAACAACATTCTCTCTACATAACTCACTCACTGTAATGAACCATCTCCTTCATCTTCTCCCAGACTCTGAACGGCAGGTTGCTCAGGTGTTTTGCCACGTCTATCAGTGCTCCTGAAACCATCTCTGGATCTGGCAGTGTCACCTTGGGTCTGGAAGAACATTCAGAGGGCAGTGCTAGTGTGGGGCTGATTAGTTTAAAATACTGCATGTATATAAATAATGTTAATGCAATACTCACATGTTCATGCTATCCATAAAGCTCTACAGAAGGAACCAAAGGAGAAGAGACAAATACATTATATAATTGTAATACTATGTTATTTGACAAAATATTGTTAATTTGATGTTGTTTTAGTTGTATATATATATGGATATGTAGTCTTTACCTGCAGGAATGAGATGTCATCAGTTTTCAGTTCCTCCTCTATGGCTCTGATGGTGTCTAAGAGGGATTGAAGGTCTCTGCTCATCTCCTCAATGTTCTCCTTCATCAACTGACTCTTCAGCTCCTCTTCCTCCCTCAGTGCAGCTATCCTGACCTTCTCTTCATCATGTAGAAACTGATGAAGCTTCTCAAACTCCTTCTTAATCTGCACCTCTGTCTGCTGGGCCTGGTTCTAGATAGGGTAAAAGTCAATATATGTTTTATAATTCCACGTGATGAGATAGTTTATGTATTGTAACTCTGCATCAGTGGATAACATTAAATCTGTACCTTAATGTGCCCTGATGTTGAGTGAATCTTGAGTTGCTCCTGGAGTGACAGAATGTGACAAGCGGAGAAAAACTGTGAGCCAGATGTCGTGACGTGAAATTTGTCAGAGTTAGGTGGTTTTAATGTGAGATGTATACTTGACTTACCCGATGATCCACAGCAGCTTCCTCTATGGGGCAGCAGTCGTGTCCTTTATGTTTTTTAGAAGTCTGACACACCAGGCAGATGGGCTGTTTATCCTCCTGACAGAAGAGTTTGAGTTTCTCACTGTGCAGACTGCAGAGCACATCAGACCTTGCTCTCTCCTGTTGGAAGGCCTCACACAGGTCCTTCAGCACCCGGTTACATGGTGGATTCTCTGTTGAAGACTCCCCCCTACACACTGGGCACTCCTGGGATCCCTTCTGTTGCCAGAATACCTGAAGACAGTTTTTACAGAAGCTGTGGCTACACCCGAGGAGGACAGGATCTTTGAAAGATTGTCTTCCAAGAGAAAACGTTTTGAAGCCATTTTCTTCACTTTTATTTCCTGTCTTTGTAACGTCTTCTGAAGAGGAGTTTCACTTTTTTTGCCATGAGTGTTTATTCTCTACCTTGTCCTGTGGTTAGGGGGTGGAGCTATATCACTTTTTTTTTTATTACCAACAAGACAAATGTGAGGGAGAAGTATTATGTACATCACTATAGCTTCTGATTCTGACTGTTTGTGATTCTACAATTTCATTAATTAAAGAGGAAGAGTATGACAGCCTGTCACTGACAGGAGTGTGCTGGTTGAAAACTCTCTTACTTCTCAAGGTGTGTGAATGTATAGGTTTGTTGCATCTCGCTTGGAAAATGATGAGTTATATTGAAAGACATCAACAAATATTATGGTATGTTTACCTTGACAAAGTAAGGGACTGTAGTTACAGATTCTTCACCTGTAACACTTTGTGCCTGTATGCCTATTTTATATAATATCATAGAAACACACTTAATGTAGAGAGGAACACTCTCAGTGAAGGTGATGTTGTATCACTTGCCATATATTGTTGTACAATGTCTACTTCAATCAAATAAATATATTATAATCTATGCATGGGACGCGTAACTACCAGAGGCTTTTTCTATGGCTCAGTGGTAACTACTTCCCCTGCGACATTAACGTACGTAACAGTCCAACAATGATGACGCATTCCAAAGGTATAAATACTGAGTCGCCGTGTAATGACGGTCTTCCTGGAGACTGTGCCATCTTTCGAAGGTAATGAAAATCTGTACTCAAACAGCCCTCTGATTTTAAACAACGCATCTGAATTATCCTTTTTAATTTAAAGCCATCCAGATATGTATTAACGTTCCCCTTCTCATTTCAGACATTCCCTCTTCGATATGAGAGCTAAGGTAAGTTAAACTGCTCCTGAGTCTTGAATTATTCTGTTTACATTCACACGCTGTTTCAGCTAGCCTAATTTTAGCAACCATCGTGTTTTCAAGCGGGTGTAGAGGCAATATGGTTTGTGGTGCGTAGTTGGCCAAGTTGCTCAATTAAGGGCTTGCATATGAAGCTAGCTAGTTGAATTCGTCGTCTTTTTCGGCCCTCATTGTAGTTTTCCATAAAATTGCTCAATCGGCCTTTAAAACGTTTCTCTCTCCCCCCCCCTCCCCCTTTCAGTGGAGAAAGAAGCGTATGCGCAGGTAAGCCCTCAGGCGTTGCTCAAGAATAGCTATAATTTATTTCTGTATAATCTGTAATTTAATGTCCATCTGCGATACTTTATTCGTGTAGGCTGAAGCGCAAGAGGCGAAAGATGAGGCAGAGGTCCAAGTAAACTGCCTTCATCCCAGGCTGTGACCTGACTTCAGAACCACAGCCGCAGTCCAAAGGATTGCCTGAGTACAGAGTCCGCAGACCAGATGCCACCCGAACCATTGGGCTCCAAGACCTGAGCCTTGACCTACCAACCAGAGGCTTCGGATTGGCTGTTTTAAAGACTACCTGGACAATGACTTTCCTTGGACGTTCTGGACATTTTCCAACCTCAACTCTCCCAACTCCAATATCTTTGTTTATACTTTCCCAATAAAGTTTTTGGTTTAAAACAAAATTGTAATCTGTTAGTATTTGGGAGCATGCATTTGAAAATGTGTACGTACATTTCCGCACGTTGCTGGTTTAAAAGTGAGGTGTCAAATGTTAAGCGATGACCGTTTGCAAATTCGACTTAACCCTCGTGCTGCCTTCGGGTCACATGACCCAAAGGTTCATAACGAATCATTGTTGTTTTTACCCAATACAAAAACAACTAAAAATAATTTTTCTTTTAACCTTTGCAATGTAGGGGGTCTGAGGCAGCCCAACGGTTTAAAGAAAATGCTTTACTTTGTTTCTGTATGTGGTAAAGTTGTCGCAATACGACGGTGGGTCACAATGACTGATGGGTCACAATGTCCCGAAGATAACACAAGGGTTAAATTACCTATACACTGGATCCGTAGGGAAGTTCTGATGCTACTTGAATAACCATAGGCAACACAAAGTCAAATGACTGGGGTGAGGAAATTGGACAACTCTAATGCTGCAATGGAACGCATTTGTTTGGGACCTCGGGGGAACAGTTGTAATTACACTTGACGGAGTGAATCACACGTCGTAGGCTAAAGTGAGTGAACCTTCTTGAGGTTGTAATGTAGACTGGTAGATGGGTGAACGTAAATGTACTGCACAGCACATTCATGCCTCGCTAAAGCCGCACTGCAGGGGTACTAAAGCACTTAGTCTTGGCTCTTGCATAGCGGTGTCACAGCAACAGGGTTTACTTAACCATGGTTGCCTTGTGGTTTAAAGGTACCTCCCCTATTCCGCATTTAGAATGCATGAATAAACGAGGCTATAATCCGGAGGCCTGTCCCCAAATTTTGAGACTGGGTAAATAGTATACAGAACGATGAGTCTACTTGTCAGACAGAATGACGGCCCATATCCTGCCGGTTTATTTACTGTTCTGTCAAACAAGGGAATTAACCTGTCACGTGGTGATGTGCAAACACTTGATCGCTTGCCTGAGTGGCATGTAGGCTATTTTTGCGATTCTATGTTTTTCTTATGATAATTCGGTGCAGTGCTCGATCAAGATTTGATGCCCTACGATTAATCGCTCTGGGCCAACACTTGCTTGGCACTGGTAATTATAGGCTACCGCAGGTGCGCAAAGATAACGGAAGGCAAACTGGCGACTGCCAGACGGTGTTGACTAGGCTATGTTGTCTGTTGTCACTTAGCCTATAACTTTTTGATTGATAATTTTAGGTGGTGTAATACGTGATTTTTCAACTGTTGTTTCTTAACATAGTCGGTATTTATTTAATCCGCAGGCAACGCGGTCGGTGTAAATGACAGATCTCTTCGTCCCGCCTGCTGTGGTTTGTAACCATAGCAGATTCTCTGAACACAGTTGAATGTTTTTTATGTGAAGGAGGGCTTCAACCAAGATCAATCACGCCCATAGAAGATTTTGGTTCTGTTGCTGCCAACGCAGTGGCAGTGAGCTCTTGAAACTCGGGAGATATTCCGTGCCAGTGGCACCGAGGCCGATCTAATGTAAATACATTTTACATTTAGGATAAAGGTAGGCATTCATCCATGTGAATGATAAAAGTATTATGCCATTGTAGGCTGAATTGCACGGGCAGCATCTAAACGCAGTACACGGAACTGCAGAGGTAGTTGGAAAAAATGGAAAAAGATTTTGCGATGCCATCTAGGGATGCAGGGCCGAGTGGGAGCATGGGATTTGGGGATGCAAACGCAGCCCTGGCCGAGGACTCGCTACCTTCCAATCCGCCGGAGGAACGCGCTGTGTCAGTCTGGTGGTCCTTTGCAAAATGCCTAGGTACGCTTCTGCCAGTATACTTGGCTGGATACTTCGGGTTCAGTATCAGCATAGTGGTCTTCGGTCTCATGGTCTACATGGGATGGAAACACAGTCGGGACGCCAAAGTGATGCGGCTCAAGTCGGCCATGTACGTGTTGGACAACGAGAGGGAATTCACCACAGCAAAGGTTTTCCGGAGCAATCGGGATTTGCCCCCATGGGTAAGTAACCCAACTTAATAGTAAACTACAGTAATATCCATTTACAGTGATGCGGGTAAAAACCTATAGGCTAGCCTATAGTCAAAACAAAGTACTTAAAGAGAAGGACAGATGGAGAGTTTGCTGGTGAGAAATAATGTGTGGGAAAGAAGTGTGGTTTATGCTGACATCACAGTTGTCTAGTTGGTGTGTAGGGCCTATAGGTTATACCGAAAATTAATTAAGAATACTTGCACTACTGGAAAGGATTAGGTTTAAGATGAGGACATTTTTACTTCCCACCTCAGGATAGGGAAACCACCACATCCCCATCACCTGAAATAATAATACTGCACTGACATGATGTTTTCCTTCTTCCCTGCCCTCCCACACATTCTTCTCTCTAATCAGAATTTGCTGGCTATATTTGGACATGTGCAGTGTCTGGGGACAGAAAGTCTAAACTCTCGCAATATCGCTGCAAGGAATGTGACAAAGCATAGCCAAACTGCCATATGGAGTTGGACACAGCATTAAAAACAGAGACAACAGCAGCGATAGGGCATTTTCCTCAGACTATCTACAAGTCTACAAAGCAGTATAAGTGCATATTCTTTTGGTGAATTTTGTTCTGTGCTGTCAGCTATGAAGAGTGTTGTCTTAGACCATCCATTTCCTGCCTCTGAACCGCAGGCAACTGAATAAATTCAGGCCTATGAGTGCTGACCAAAATGGACACCAAATGCTTAATGACTCAAAGAGACTTTTCTGAAGAAGATAGGACCAACCGGACAATATTAAAACTGTAGAGAAAAGAAGGATTTGATCATGATTTTGATCATTTTGACACACTCACCCTCTTCGACAACCACAATATCTGTGGGTGGGCTACAGGATATCACAAACGTGCACACACAGACCCACATTCTCTGATATAGAAGTGGTTAGTCACTGTCTCATTTCAAGTTGAAGTCCTACGTCACACTTCCCTGCCATGTGTCTAAGTTAGTTCTGACCAACCACTCTCTCTCTGCAGGTTAACTTCCCAGATGTGGAAAAGGTTGAGTGGCTGAACAAGGTATATAAACACCTAGGACACACACTCACACATCGCATTGACTACCTGTTGATATGTATGGTTTTGTCTGTGCTCGTGTACGTGTAACTGCGTGTGTGTGTATATGTGTGTGTGTGGGGACATGCATGTGTGTGTGTGTATGTGTGTATGTGTGTGTGTTATAAAAGTGACTGTGTGTGTTTGTTAGTGGTGTGGGTATTGATGTCTTCTGGCTTCGCTCCATCTGTTCCATTAGTACAGCCTCTTCTGTTGTAATTAAGAGTCTGGGCGAGTGTGAGGGTTTCTGAGATCCCAGAACACACACACACACACACACACACTGTGTCTCCGTGCTTACAGAAGCTCACCAACGGCGAGCCAGCAATATGAATATCAATAAACAAGGCGTCCTTCAGAGTGGATAAGAAATGTCATGAAGTCCGACACAAAGCCCAGATTGTAGGGTGGTGATCCGCTGGGCTCATCTTCCTCTAGGAGTCCCCTCCTGTCCCCTCTTGGCTGCCTGACTGAGCGACGCGTGATCAGACTGCACACACTCAACCTCCTGATTCTGCTTGCCACACGCCTGACTTCCTCATTCAGCCCCACTTACAGAGAACCACTAGTATGGCCAAAGTGAAAAACACATCTTCCCGCTAGCCATAATACTTAGTAGGATGGTCCAGTGGAGAACTGACCTTGGATAGAAAAACAACTGCAAAGTAGCAGTTGTGGCTAGCCACACCATTGATGTTAGTCCAGACATGTTGATCCATTTTTACTATCAAAAGTTGATTCATTGAATGAATATAGGGTGTTTAAGGTGACCTTAGACAGACACTTCTAGAAGGATAAAATGCCTCACTAGGGTATTTCTCCAACCTCCTGACCTTTACAGACCAAGGTCAGAATCACCACAGTGTTAGACGTCACACAGCGATGCTGAGTGGCACCTCACAGTTCTTTCATATAGCATATTGTAAACAGCCATGGCAGAATTGGGTTGAAAATTTCAATTTAACATTTTCAAATAAAATCTTTCACAAATGGTGTTCTGTTATTCTGTTCAACACATTTTCTGATTGCCATTCCTATTTAATTATTAAGGGTGAACAATCAAAGCATTTCATTTTGTCTCTGTTTGTAGATATCATTCTGCTTCTTTTAATGTATTTTATTCTTTTGTTGGTGTACATATGAATACCATCTCAACCTGAAAGCCAGCTGTGCTTCTGGTTTCCTTTAGTTGGAAATCTGCAGATCTGCTCTGAACATTTATCTGATCACAGGAAGTGCATGGCTTCCCTGATTGGGTAACTCATGAGTCATTTCTACACATAGGCTACAATACAGAACCTTTTTTTTTCTTTTTTATGGTTTGCCCTTCTGACAGACTTATGCACCCCCTTGTCCAGCAACTGACTCATTCCACATTTGACATCAATCTGTGTTGAAGGTCCTCCTTAGTCATACTCACCCCACCCTCTCTGTATTGCTGCTCCACACGTCCCATAAGACATGATGAAGCTTCAGTTCCTCTGTCCTCCAGATCCTGCAGCAGGCCTGGCCCTTTGTGGGCCAGTACCTGGAGAAGCTGCTGGTGGACACCATCGCTCCTGCCATCAGGGCCTCCAACACCCACCTCCAGACCCTCAGCTTCACCAAGGTCAACCTGGGAGACAAGGTGCCACATGTTTACACCACCTCTACTCAATACTGTAGACACTTTAGTATGTATAGAGCCACATATACACATTGGAATAGAATAGAATGAAGTACATTTAGTCATTTAGCAGACGCTCTTATCCAGAGCGACTTACAGTAAGTACAGGGACATACCCCCGAGGCAAGTAGGGTGAAGTGCCTTGCCCAAGGACACAACGTCAGTTGGCATGACCGGGAATCGAACTGGCAACCTTCGGATTACTAGCACGATTCCCTCACCGCTCAGCCACCTGACTCCCTAGAAATTAGGTAGAAATTAATACTTGATCGTCTTATGATCTGTTATCACTTTATGGTACTGTACAAGTCTAAAGTGGTGTCTTTGGCTTCAACTCCAAACCGTTGAAAGAACATAGTGAAACATTTGGACCCAAAACGTAGCCAGCAGCCACACAGTACCTGTGTTCTATGTGTCTCTGCCTGTCCTAAGTGCAGCTGTGCTGTTTCCCAGGCCATGAAGGTGGTGGGGGTGAAGGCCCACACTGAGCATGACAAGAAGCAGGTGCTGCTGGATCTCTATGTGAGGTAGGACACACACACACATACACGCACACACACTGATCAACACTAATGTGGAACAGTAACATTTACGGTTCAACCTTTTTTCCGCAGCTATGCAGGTGATGTGGAAATCAACGTGGAAATCAAAAAGTACTTCTGCAAAGCCGGAGTTAAAGGAATTCAGGTACTCTCCCCAGGGGTAACACAGAGGGAGAAGTCTTGTGTTTTGGTCTTGTGATTTATATCTCCTGAGGCCAAACCAAAATTTCTCTCTCTTTCTCTCTCTCTCTCTCACACACACACACACACACACACACACTCACTCTCTCTCTCTCTCTCTCTCTCTCTCTCTCTCTCTCTCTCTCTCTCTCTCTCTCTCTCTCTCTCTCTCTCTCCCCCTTCCCCTTCCCCTTCCCCTCCACAGTTGCATGGGAAGCTGCGTGTGATCCTGGAGCCTCTGATCGGGGACATTCCTCTGGTTGGAGCCATCACCATGTTCTTCATCCGCAGGCCTGTCAGTGCCACATCCTCATGGCTCCTTTCAGTTCACCCATTGTCCTTTCAAAATAGAAAATATGACATCTCTTAAATACTCTCCACGTCTGTACTGTTGGTTCCATGCATCTGTCGCTTTCTGTCTCGTGTTTTCTGACCCCTTGACCCCTGTTGATCCACAGAAGCTGGATATCAACTGGACAGGGCTGACCAACCTGCTGGACATCCCTGGACTGAAGTGAGTGAACAACTCCATTGACTTTAGGACCTCAGTTACATTGAGCTTCCTCTCGTGGTGTTGTGGAGGTATGATACTAGTGATCCAAGGGCTATGTAGGACAAGGATTGTGCTCACGTGCGTGTGTTTGTGTAGAGTAGATATTGAACTGAAAATACAATTAAATTATTGTCAGGAGTGTGTCTTTAGCGTCGAACGTCACAACAAAGATTCCTGACAATCCATCCAATGACAAGGCACTGTCATTTACTTATTTAATTGTATTCCGCTTGGAAAGGACATATGCATACATGATCTCTTACCGAAACCTCGTCCTTTCACAATGGGTGCATGTGCTGGTTCAGTTTTGCCCCAATTGTTGAAAGCCAAATGTATCATTTTTTCAGTGCATGTCAGTGTTGTCAGCAGTAGTGTACCGGAGACGGTCTGTCTCTCTGTCTGGTCTAGTTGTCCCTCCGTCTCTCTGTCTGTGTCTCCCATCTCTGTGTGTCCCCGACACCCACCCTTGCATTCACTTGCAGTGCCATGTCGGACACTATGATAATGGATGCAATAGCCGCCTTCCTGGTGCTCCCCAACCGACTCACTGTCCCCCTGGTGGCCGACCTGCACGTTGCTCAGCTGCGCTCGCCTCTCCCGCGGGTAACCGTATAGCACCCCGTTAAAACCACCTGGAGAGTGACAGGTTCAGACGTTTAACACGATACCTCAGCTTAATACATACCCTGTGTTGTGTTAATGACTCCATTGTTCTGAATAAAGAAAAAAAACGGGTCTTTATTCAATGAATACACTGACTTCCCATCTAAGCAAATACAGAATGTAGCTACATGCTGTTTAAATAATACACAAAGGACTCCTGGGAAGCCTATGTAGTGCAACCTGTGTTAACCCTTGTGTGTGTGTGTTTTTGTGTGTTTGTGTTTTAGGGGGTGGTACGCATCCACCTGTTGGAGGCAGAGGACCTGACGGCTAAGGACACGGTCATCAAGGGGTTAATCGATGGCAAGTCTGACCCGTACGCCGTGCTGCGTGTGGGGACCCAGACCTTCACCTCTCACCACGTGGACAGCAACCTGAACCCACAGTGGAGGGAGATGTTTGAGGTAGGCAAGGGGAGGGGAGACAGGAGGGGAGGGGAGAAGGGAGGAGAGGAGCGAAGAGGAGAGGAGACGAGTGGAGAGGAGGAAAGGAGAGACCACTCGATACGACGGCACGCTTTAATTTCCGTTCCTGTCGAAGCACCCAAGGACATTCACACGAGAAACCTTTTTGAGCCCGTCATTTTTTTCGTGTAAGTTTTTCGGCGGCACGTTTTGCTTAACGTGCCTCGCAAAGCATCCAAGGACGCACTGCATGGGGTTGTAAGCAAGCTGACTACAAAGTCCGGCTTTGAAAATGAGAAAAGCACTACCCGTGCATCGATTGCGTCCTTGGTATGCCAAGTGTTCTGGATGGATTGGTCGTCTGACCAGCCTCCTCTCCTGCTGTGCAGCTTGTCACTGGGACATGGAGAGGAAAGCACAGCAGTGTGTCTTATCTGCCTCTGCAAAACCAGGATGCTGCGGCGCGGAGAGATGAATGATTGAACTGATATACACTGAACAAAGCCTTATCCGTCATCTGTGTGCCTCCATAGCAACGACACAGGGCTTAGAAAGTGAAGATGTATTAGATAGTACTCAATTGCTGTGAAAGTACTAAGTCAATGAAGTGAATAGCTGAGTTCAGGACAAAATCGACGTATTTATTGCACATATGTAAGGTGCATGTGTCTGATACATTCAAGTTGAGTATCACAGAAGACTGGACAATGAATACAGGAAATCAAGGGAGTTAAATGGTATCACAATATGGGAGGATACGAGACTATTAGCGTAGCCTTCGCAAGCACAGACATAGGACACTGCATGCTAGATAGCTTTTGTTTAGGTCTTTAGATAGGGCTCCTAGAAATGGCCTGGACGCTCCTTCTATTTTCCTCATTCAAAGTTGCATGGCATTATACACTTTGGTAATATTGTGACCTCTAACCTATACTAGTGTCACAGGCCTTTCCTAGTCGCACCTTACAAAGAACTAACTTATGGCAATGCAGGAATAATGACAGTTTCAATATCAGTATCAATAATACAAGAAACATATTCAAAAGTTGTTTATTATATTCAGAGCATTTCAAACAGTATAAAAGTAATAAAGTAATCATTATCTTTAATTAATGTTAACTGTTCTGTGGTTAAGGACAGACCTCTTTAAAATATATAATTTAAATGATACCATGCAATGCTATTGACACAGGTTATTTTTATATTGACTGTGTGTATCTGCATGTGTCGATCTTATTTTTATATTTGTGTCTATATTATGTTGATATTTGTGGCATTTGTGGTTGCCTGTACATTGTGTGTGTTTTTGTGTTTGTGTTTATGTGTGTCTGTGTGTCAGGTGATTGTCCATGAAGTGCCTGGTCAGGAATTGGAGGTGGAGGTGTTTGACAAAGACCCAGACCAGGATGACTTCCTGGGGAGGTAGCATCTCACTCACTCCATCCATCCCCCATCCATCCCCCATCCATCACCCCTCTCTCTGTGGTTTTCACTCCTTCCCCCTCGGCCGTTAGCTAACGTCAACTAACGCCTTCATTTTGTTCAAAACTACAGATGCCTGATGTACTTTCTTGTTCCATATTTGTTATTTTACTTCTTTCTTTTTTCTTCTCTGTCTCTGCCCTTCCTTTTCCTTCTCTCAGGGTCAAGATTGATCTGGATATTGTGAAGCGAGCCAGGGTAGTAGATGATGTAAGTAACTAACACCACGCATCTACATGACCTGGAGGTTCACCTGTATGAATGTAAACACAACAGCAGGGCATCAGTGAGGATCCTTGCTGGGTTCTGCTGTGGTGTGAATAACAGTAGTTAATCCTGTTATATAGCAGCAGGTCAGGGGTCATCCCACCCCACGTGCCCTCCTCATGACTCCCCGTTCTTGGCCAACTTTGCTCAACAACTAACCCATGCTGCGGTTGTTTTATTGGATGACTCCAAATGAGTGATGGGTGTGTAATCCCGCCCCCTTGTCGGCAGTGGTTCAATCTGAAGGATGTGCCGTCAGGCAGCGTTCACCTGCGTCTGGAGTGGCTCTCTCTGCTGCCCTCTGCTGAAAGACTCAGTGAGGTGCGTCCTGCTGCTACATGACTTTCCATTCTAGTTGTATTTTTCACATTTTATTACAGTTTATATGCTATTAGAAATCTCTACTACAGTGCACACTCCGAACATGACACATTATCCTATAAGTATATACACTCTTATCCCCCCCCCCCCTCCCTCTTCTCTTATCTAACACACTGTATTTGCTCAGGTTATCCAGAGGAACCGGAATGTCTCCTGCAAAACTTCAGATCCTCCCTCGGCAGCCATCTTGGCTGTTTACCTGGACCGCGCCCAGGACCTGCCTGTGGGTACCACAGTGTGCCGTGGTGACATACACCCAGTCAGAACCCACACTCTGTGTTAGCGTGTGTATCACGTGTGTGTGTGGTTGTGTTTCAGATGAAGAAGGGCAACAAGGACCCGAGTCCCATGGTCCAGCTGTCCATCCAGGACACAACCCGGGAGAGCAAGGTGATTTTTAGCTGTTCATTAAGGAGGCAGGGCTCACCTTTGACTCAGAAAAGTACTGTGTGTCTTTTTAAAGAAAACTAGCTAAAACATGTTAAAATATGTTTCTGTCATGTCTCTGTTTCCAAGACAAGTTACGGTACTAACAACCCTGTGTGGGAGGATGCCTTCACCTTCTTCATCCAGGACCCCAGCAGACAGGACATCGACATTCAGGTGCAGAGCCCTGCCGCACCAACACACTCTCTTTGTCATATGCTGTAGAAACTCATATTCACAGATAATAAATATAACCTCTGTTACAACCCTTTGTTCTTTTTCACCCTCACCATATACCTGTGTTCTACTGTGTACGACTGTGTGTGTAAACTCCTCGTTCGGTACACACAGCTGTTCAAACACATCACTATTCCTGCTGTCAGAGATGTTCTCGTGCGTGATCCCCCACGTCCTGTCCTCCCACTCCCTCTCATCCGCTCCAGGTGAAGGATGACGACCGGGCCTTATCTCTGGGCAGTCTGACCATCCCTCTGGCCCGACTGCTGACCAGCCCCGACCTCACCATGGACCAGTGGTTCCAGCTAAACAACTCTGGCCCCGCCAGCCGTATCTACATCAAGACCATCCTCAGGGTGGGCTTACACACACACACACACACACACACACACACACACACACACACACGGCTACCACGGCTCAGTTACTTGTCTTAGTCTTTCCCCAACCTGGCGTTTGTGGGCCCGCAGTTAAAGGTCTCCTGTGCTCCCTAGGTGTTGTGGTTGAATGAGGAGATGTCTCCCACCACCCCAGTGTCTCCTCACCCCCCAAGCCCAGGGTCGGGACACGGAGCTGGGGGAATCACGTCTGAGTTGTCCCCTGGTGGAGTGAGTGGGGCTCTTAAACCTGTACCGACACCACCCCAGCACACCACCCCAGACTCTGACTTTGGCACTGAGGTGAGAGGCTGAAATGTTATATCTCTCTCTCTTGCACATACAGCACATGCATACAAACACACACACACACAGACGGCACGGGTCACAGCTGTGTGTGTCCACAGGGAGTGCTGCGCATCCATCTGGTGGAGGCCCACAACCTGATAGCCAAGGACAACTTCATGGGGGGCATGGTGAAGGGGAAGAGTGACCCCTACGTCAAGATCAGGGTGGGGGGCGTGGCCTTCCGCAGCCACACCATCAAGGAGAACCTCAACCCTTACTGGAACGAACTGTACGAGGTACCAACAGAGCCCCTTTGAATTCTCCCAGGAAGATCCTAGTGCAGGAGTGTTCATGTTCATTGTACACAGTATGAGTATGATTGGATACACGGATTGACTTCTATGGATCAGTGTGGTGTTCAGTCATGTTGGGTTATTTTGCTGGACCTATGGAAATGAGAAAATCACAGCACATGTATAAGATACTCATAGAGGTCAGGTATGGGGTCATCCACTGGCTCCTTAGTTCATCCCCCTCTAAACATGGAGTCTGATGGGCTCTCTCTTGGGTTCCTCCAGGTGATCCTCACCCAGCTGCCCGGTCAGGAGGTCCAGTTTGAGCTGTATGACAAAGACCTGGACCAGGATGACTTCCTGGGCAGGTGAGGTGGGGACAGACTGAGGGGACAGACACACTGTGACACAGTGCAAGATACATGTTGTTATTGACCTTGCTGTTAAAATGCACTTTGACCTGTGTGTGTATTTAGGTTCAGGCTTAACCTCCGAGATGTCATAGGCTCACAATTCACAGACCAGGTAATGTCGCAGCCGGCTATGGCCGCATATATAATCCCACGGTGAATGCTTTGACAGATTCATGTATTTGGGTGTCCTGGGATGTGTGTGTTTCAGTGGTTCACCCTCAACGATGTGAAGTCTGGACGGGTCCACCTGGTGCTGGAGTGGCTGCCCAGAGTCACAGACCTGCCCAGACTGGAACAGGTAAGGCCCTCTGCTCGGTCTCTCTGCAGCTCTCTCTCTCTCTTTCTAGGTATCTGTCGTTTTTCCTTTCTTTCCGTAGCTCTTTTTCCCTCTCTGTCCCTCACTCACTGACTCACACTCACTGACTCACACTCACTGACTCACACTCACTTACACACGCATTCTCTCTCTCTCTCTCTCTCTCTCTCTCTCTCTCTCTCTCTCTCTCTCTCTCTCTCTCTCTCTCTCTCTCTCTCTCTCTCTCTCTCTCTCTCTCTCTCTCTCTCTCTCTCTCTCTCTCTCTCTGTCTCTCTCTCTCTGTCTCTCTCTCTCTCTCTGTCTCTTTCTCTCTCTCTCTCTCTCTGTCTGTGTTCCCTGTGTCTCAGTGACATCTGGCTCTGCTTCTCTGACCCCCCAGGTCCTACAGTTCCAGTCCCAGCAGTCTTACCAGAACAAAGTGTTGCCATCGGCTGCTGTGCTGTTCATCTACGTGGAGAGAGCCCACGGCCTGCCGGTAATACCACAGCGCCCCCTCTAGACTGTCTGTAGTAATGATCTCACTAGTACCCTGCAAACAGCTCAGTGGTGTCAATACGGAACTGTAGTCTGTATGGCACCATAAACCATTTTGACATTCAAATTCCAGAACCAAATCCACATTTTTCCAGTGTGGTTGTTACATCCATATTTATTATTCATTTACAGTTGAAAAAGAGTGGAAAGGAGCCAAAAGTCGGAGCAGAGATTGCTTTGAAGGGCATTTCATACCGAACCAAGGTAGGTATCTTTATGAATAATAATTACAAATCGATTAAGGCTGAACTTTAAACTTACTGAAATACAGCTCACGTGCAGTTACCTGAAGGCTTGCGTGTTGTCTGTCCCCAGGTGTGTGAGCGTTCTATGTCCCCCCGCTGGGATGAGGCCTTTCACTTCCTGGTTCGTGACCCCAGAGATGAAATCCTCACCATCAAGGTGAGAGAGACTGTCAGCACTTGTTCCTCATGGAACAAGTGCCTTCCAGTGGGTTCATTCAGTGACTAGACACTAAGAAGGAAGTGGTGTCCAGGGCACAGTATGAAAGCAACTCTGGTCTGGGCTATTTTTGAACCATGTGTGTGGGTGTGCTGACGTGTTCGTGATTGCTTGTGTATGTGTGTCGCACATCTGCTCGTCTCTGTGTGTGTGTGTGCAGCTCTCCCACAGCTGGGGCCAGCCCCTGGGGTCAGTGGCGCAGCCTCTCAGGGACGTTCTGGCAGAGCCGGACCTGGTGCTGGACCGCTGGCTCAGTCTGGACGGAGCCCTGCCAGAGAGCCAGATACTTCTGAGGGCCTCCCTCAAGGTAACCTCCACACCCACTGGGGGAAAACGCATTTCTGTACGAAAATCTCAGTTGAAACCTTTAAGACCATGATGTCATGTGCAGAATGATGTCATGTAATTTACTCTGATCTCATATTGATCCTTCTCTGTGTGTATGCGTTGCAGTTTACTTACATCCCCGTTGAAACTCCTCTTATTATGTGACTTTGATAGACTGTATTGTCTATTCAATATAATGAAACTGTGTAACCTAGTCCAGTGTTGGTTTGCTCGTCCTCTGAATACTGAACAGCATCTGTCCCATAGATCTTGGACACCCAGCTGGCCGTGTGTCGCAAGGTCCCCGGGGACGATGATGTCACCGGAGTGACCGGCGAGGAGGGGGACGACATCCCCAGACGGGATCAGGCCAACCCCGACCTCCGACACAGGGCAGTGCCCTCACATGCGTGAGTCATCCTGGCATCAATGCCCCCGTTGTCCTCTCTGTGTTTGTCTCTACTGTACCATGGGAGGTCATGTTTCGAATGCCTCTCAAATAGCATCATCATGACACGTTGTAATGAGACACACACACACACACGTTGTTTTCCCAGCGTCTCCATCATCACGACACATTGTAATACATTGTAGCGTATGTGTCATGTGGAATGACTGGTGATCTTTTTGTTGATGTCCAATATTGTACATTTGTGTTCGTCGAACGCTTTGGCAGGATCTAGAAACATCCTATTGTTTGATTTTGCAGGGGTGGCGAGGGAGGTGGCGTAGCTGGCCAGGTGAAGCTGTCCATTGGCTATTCCATTGAGGAGAGCAGGCTGTATGTCACTGTTCACTCCTGCAGGTCAGTCCACCAGGACTCCCCACTACGTGTTGATTAGCTTAGCATAAAGCTATATTGGAGCTGTGCCAAAGGGCTACAAGCTTAGCACAAGACGGTGCCAAAGCTGTATTCGACCTATTCACGTATTAGCTATGCTACAACCACATCAATTGGCTATTATGCAGCTATCCATGGATATTTGTTGAACAGTGCCTGTCTGTTCAGTGTCTAGCTGGGAGTGTAATGTGTGCTACGTGCCTCTCTGTGTTGCTACAGGGATCTGCCAGCTTGCTCCAAGGACGGCTCCGACCCCTACGTGTCCTTCATCCTCCTGCCTGACAAGAACAGGACCACCAAGAGGAAGACCACCATCAGGAAGAGAGACCTCAACCCTGAGTTCAACGAGAGGTGAGAACAGTGGAGATACAAGAACAACGTGAGACGGGAATCTGGTATCTCCTGTTTTATGCTGGTTAACGTCACTTCTAGGGTTGGAGGATGGTTAATTGAGGGTGTGTTGATGGTTACTAGAACATCTATTGATCTTGTATTGGAGTTGTCAAGTGACGACTCTTTAGTAATGTCTCTTTCATCTTTGTGCTGTCAGATTTGATTTTGACTTCTCACTGGAGGAGTCTCTCCAGAGAAGACTGGACCTGTCTGTGAAGAACAGTGTCTCCTTCATGAGCAGAGAGAGGGAGCTCATTGGCAAGGTACTAGACACTGGGGAAAAAAGGATTCTGGAAGAAGGAATCTCATTTGATATTCACCTTGAGTAAAAAATCTCTGTTTATTGTTTCTAAGTCTTCTAACTACATTTGTTTTGTCATCTTTAGGTGCTGGTAGATTTGGACCAGATAGACCTCAACAGTGGTGTCACCCAATGGTAAAGTTATCCTAAATTAATCAACTTAAGACGTGGGCATAAAATAAAATCACAATGTATGCAACCTTTTTTTCTATATTATGGGACCTCACATTTTTCATGCCAAAAGGGAGTTGCTAAAATGTTGTGCTTATGTTATTTTATACAAGTGGACATGAACCATTGCCTTTCTGACTCTTTCAGGTACAACTTGACCCAGGAGATCAACTAGACCAACTAGAAGGCAGATCCCGGTTCTTTAGTGCAAGTTGCGTGTTACTGTCGCTTCTCTATCATGGGTTGTTATCATTTTTATTCAGCTTTGTGCAAAGACACCATCAGCGTCAAACAATTATCATATTATATAAATAATATCACAGACCGTGGCAAATCAATTGAATGTGTTCATAATCACAATCATTTTCGATATGTAATGAATCAGTGTCACCAGTGCACTGTGCAGGATCCCTACACCATATGATACTGTATATGAATAGAATTATTTGGCTGAATAGTTATTTGATACGGATGCAACTGTAAAATTTGTTTTAAATGCACTTTATTGTCTTAATGTAATTATCTTCCCTCACAAAAGGCCTTGTGCTGTATATTTTGATATTTTATAATGTCTTAGTGGTATTCATGAAAAAAGATTCTTCCTTTGTGTTACTTTGCCAGTACGTGTTTGTATTGTTGCCTTCATGTAATGCTGTGCACAATTTCTGAAAACATCTAGAATGTTTACGATTAGTGTTCCAAATGAAAGTGTTTTTTATGTTTTAAACAAATGTATTTGAAGGTTAAGTTTATAATTCAGGTTTAATATTAGTAATAATGACCAAGACCCAATTGCAGTTGTGGTGAGAAGATTATTGTGCAAAGTCTAAATCACTGTGTTTTATTTTAAAAAGTTTATTATGAATATTCTCATTCCATGGCAGCAATGTGTTTGTGTGTGCTAGTAGACTATTGCTAAAAACAAACTTGGTTCTGCTCTTGTCATAAAATGCCAATAAAGTGATATTTCAGGTTGTTTCTTACAAACAACTTTTACAAAAGATTACCATGAACCAAACCTTTAGATGTAGGCCGAGACACATTTTCTCTGCGTTTTCTGCTGTCACTTCACTGCTAAAGCTTGAAAACCAATCTTAAAAGTTAGGGTTAGTTAAACGTGATAGAATGAGTGAAGCTGCTGTGCTTTGTATACAGTTGATCATGTATCTGCTTTAAACTGATGGAGTAAATGTTAGCATTTTCAAAATCTGTGTCTATTGTCTTATTTTGGGAAATTTTGTTTTATTTACCTGTTTGTTAGAAAATTTTACTCTTACCTTCTTTTCAGACCCTAGTTTAATACAAAAGTACAAGGAGGCTGTCATATCTACACCTTTGTTTTTGGTATACCAAACCTATAGGCCCATTGAAGTTGTGATGTGTCATTGACCTACCACCAGGTTGCGATAAAGCGCTAACTACCCTCTTGTCCTGTCAGCAGTATCTCAACAGATGTTGAGAGAAAAAGAGAGATGGACAAGGCTTCGCCTCAATGGGGAGTCTTTTTCTTGAATCACAGGGGTGGGACAACAGCAGAAAGCCTGCCCTGAGGAGGCAGCATCGAAGAGCCCGTAATCTGGATCACACAACAATAATGAATGGAAACGCACCGTAGCCAAGAAAGCACAGCAACCTAGTAGGCGAACTATTTGAAGGGATTATGCTGTTTTATTGAAAGAGGAATTCACAGCAAGAAATGGATTGGCCGGGTAAATCAGAGACCATTCTTTGGAACAGAAAGCAATTGTACAGTACTTGTTACCTTTGAAAGTTGGAATTAGAGTACAATTTGATATACTGTAGCAAATAGCGAACACATTAAAAGCAGTTATGATACATTATGATACCCTTGAGGTGTCATTTTTTTTATTCCTAGTGGAACTTTTGAATCGGGAGTGTTTGGATTAAAACTTCAGTCAGTTTGGATGTAAAAGGGATTCGACTTCTGATATCTTCGGCGGAACTTTGAAAGAAGATCCCTGGACTTTTATTTCATTTCATAAGAGGGTCTGGTTATCATTGGCAACATGGGAAACATAGAGAGTGTGGATGGACAGTCGTCGGAGATGAAGCATCATATAATGCCACTCAAAGTGCCTATGCCCGACCAAACGGAGTTGGAGGAGAGATTTGCTATAGTTTTGGTAAGTGGCAGAGCGCTCTTTCTCCTGTCCCAAAATAGTATTACTCAGTCTAAACTAATCTACTTTAGCACTTTACCACTTTCTTATCCTAAAACCCCCACGAATTTCAATCCTGACGCACTGCTTGACATTTTTCTCCACATTTGAAATTGTAAAAGGGTGAAAATTGCCATTGTCCATTTTAGCCTCGTTGTCTAATCCTAAATTGGCTACACAGACACAAGGACACTATTTCAACCCATCAAAACTATTCACACATCTCGTACGCATGACGAGGTTACTGTAATCACTGTTCTGTTGTTATTGTAAAACAATGAGCTGATTATTTCAATTTGTGTGAGAGTTCTCTGTCTAGAGAGTCATGAAGATGAGCTAAACTCATTTTAAATTTTCTTTCTTCTTCAGTAATGAGTTGCTGATATTTTAAATTGCCCCGACCAGTCCCACCCCCATTCTCTCACTCCTTCACCCCCTTCTTCTGCCATTCTTTTGTTTCCAAAGTCAACTCGAGGCTTTGGGTTCATTTCCAGAAGTCTAAGCATGCATGGAGCAAGTAATGGATGTGTTCACAGAGATTTTCACTTTCATAAACCAACGTTAAGTCATTGTAAATTGTACATTCCTATTTTTCACGTTTGTCGCGTTGTCTATGCATAATTCGTTGACAGATTCATTTTCTGAATTCCCCCAAAACTCCCACACCCGAGAGATCGTAAAAGAGAACCACCCCCAGTCTCAGCACACCATCTTAGCACCAAGTCGGACAGACTGCAGTTGTCTGCACGCTTTGTAATACTGTGCACACAGTCAACACCCACTTTTACAATTCATCAACACATTAGAAGTGCCATGTGTCTGTCGTCCTAAATCAAGATGCTGCTATTGTACTCCCATTTTTTGTCTGATTATATACAGTGAACCAAAAGTTTGACTAAAGTGTACTTTCTGTACAGAATATTAGCCCATTTTAGCTTTGATATCAAAGCGTGATAGATCTTCGATGTATAAAAGCGCTTTAGGTTTTGTTTACCCTTTTCTTCCTCATTAGTTTGTCTTCGTAAAGAAATTCAAATGCAAACTAGAATCATAAAGCCTATGAGAATATAATCCTCTATATAAGCTCCTCATGCAAAATATCCTTACATATGTTAACTAAAAAGTTTATATTTGTTTGCCGCCCATCTGAACCACGCCCAGCCTTAATTTAGCCCAGTGGACCCACATCTTAACATGGTGCTGACTTGACTAATCAAGATGTCTTCAACATTCTTGAATAGAAGCCTATAGTTCACCGAGAGACATTAGCTGTCGGGGTCTAGGGTGTACTGGCAGTAAGCCATTGAGCATTGGAATAAAAGTCGGGCCTCCATAAACCACAGCCACTGTTTCAACGTCATGATACTTCAGCACAGCGTGAAGCTGTGAGCCCACTTGTTGACTGCTGTGCTACGTCGCAGCTAATATGACACGTATTATAACCACTATTCCCATCTCTTCCAGTCAGAGAACTTTGTGCATGAACCAGTGGGTGGTCATGATGAAAGGCCATATTTAGATGAGGACTAAGTTGTTCCATGTGATGACTGCACACAGAATATATTTAAACCAGTAGGTTTTCCAGAAAAAACAGCAGGAGCAATTGTGTTGGAAAAAGCGAGGTTTTAACCAGACAAAAATCCTCAAGTGTACTAAAACAGCTAGAAATAGTTAAACCATGAAGAGAAAAATCTAGTACCATTGTAACCTGAGAGCTTATTCATCTACCCAGGAGTTTCCTACAGTAGCAGCAAGTTTCCTTGAGACTATGTGATTTTGTGGGAAAGAACAACATGTGTGTGTGTTTTTAGACATCTTATCAGACAATGGTTGGAGCTCTGCTCTGTCTAACTCTTGTTCTGAGATAAAGCTACATCAAACAGTCCAGGAGCGTTGAAGGGTTGTCAGGAAGAGAAGGCTGTGGTTTTGCTTTCTGACTAAGAGTAGAGGTCATCGTGGCGCTTTCCTTCCTAAGAAAGGAATATACAAAAAGAGCATAGTTCAGCTACATTTGCTTTTGGTTGTGACACTTTACAAAAGAAAATTGGATTTCCTGCTGGCTTGCTGTTTGTTATGTGAGGCATGTATGAAAATATACAAACAATACTATTTCCATAAATGGTATTCCTCTCATCATAACATTTGATCCCTGTTGTGTATCCGGTGTGGGGTGTAGTTCTGTGCATCCTTGTGTGTGTGTGTGTGTGTGTGTGTGTGTTATGAGTTTTTAACCTTCCAACTCAGACAGCTCTCAGCCATCCCATTGGATGGGCATGGCTTGATGATGTCATTAGGGCCCAGTCTTTGTAAGTGTAGTGATACCCCTGTTTTAACGACTTTAGCAGGACGTCCAGGGAGGGGAGATGGGAGACGAGTAGGGGGACAGGACCCATGGGTTAAATTAGACCACTTTATGCGGTCTTGCAAATAAAATGCTTGGGTCAACTCTAACCGGGAGCATGTGCTAAAGGCATCTTGCTCTCTCTCTCTCTCTCTCTCTCTCTCTCTCTCTCTCTCTCTCTCCCTCTCTCTCTCTCTCTCTCTCTCTCTCTCTCTCTCTCTCTCTCTCTCTCTCTCTCTCTCTCTCTCTCTCTCTCTCTCTCTCTCCTTCTCCCTCTCTCTGTCTCTCTCTCCTTCTCCCCCTCTCCACTGTCCAGGGTCTCCAGAAACAGCCTGTGCTCTGTGCTCTGTGGCTAGACACAGCTGCCCAGTATTCCCTCCCCCCCCATCTTCTTTTTTTTCAGAGGAAATTGCATTGTAGGCATGGAGGACAGCTCTCCCTTACAATAAGATGTGTGTTCCTGGAGGCAGCTACCGGCCCATTACATGTCATTAGTTCAGCTAGCAGCTTAGCACGACAGGGCCACCTAGGCCTCCCAGACAGACACATGTAGGCTACCGCACACACATGCACCGGGCTGGAGTATCTCTCCACAGATATCCAGGGCCAGTCTATCAAGAGCAGCAGAAGATTTTCCATGACCTTCTACCAGTGTCCTTGGGAGGTTTGTTGTACCTACCCCTGGACTTGGACGCACGATATGGGATTCTGGGAAATGGAGTACCTATGGAACATTCAATGAGAAATTGAACTTCTCGTTGACGTTACCTTCCCGCCTTTTTTCCTCTCATGGCTGAGGTCTCACTCACCGCAGCTTTCTCCTTCTGGTGGAGAGACGGTCCATTTTCAAGGTGTGCTCCTATTAAGTGAGTGAGTGAGCAGGGGCCTTGGCAGTGAGTTCAGGCAGGGTATCTGCTTTCAAAGTGCTCCCGCAAACTACACTGGATTCCTGTGGTCTGGTCTAGGCTGGGGCCGCAGCAGCACTCGAGAGAAAGAGAGGGAGGGAAAATTCCCTTTGAACTGGCTGTCTGCCACCGTGCAGGGTTGTAATGACTTTACCAACGTTCGTCTAAAGGTACACACACACACACACACACACACACACACACACATCTTTCAAATCTGTTAGGAGAACGACCAGGATTACTTTCTCAACTTGATTGCGTTGGAAGCCATCCCGACGGTTCGCTCCATGACTCCCTCTTGCTCCTCTCCCCCTCGTCCGTTTAGCTCTGACATGGAGTTGCATCATACAATGACGTGCCCATGCAGCCTTTCTGTTTCGCTGTGGGAGGAAAGTCCCTCTGGTTAGGAATGAGCTCACAATATTTGTTTGGCGAGAGAGTTGGAGAAGTTGGCGAAGGCGACAGTAGTTAAATGAAATTGAACAGATAGAGCTGACAGAGGGAGTCCAGCCCCCCCCCCCCCCCCCTCTCTGTGACATCACTGTGCCCTGAGAATGAGAACCTGGAGAGGCGGGGGTGTTTGATAGCTGCCAGTCAGGGGGAACTAATGAGTCAAGCTGTGTGTGTTGTTGATGGGACATTAAACCTAAATCATTTTCATTGTTTGGGGCTATGTACTTTTATGTAGGTGCCTTGTGTGTCTGGCCAACACCCCCTCAGCCACCCCTCTGCATCTCCTCAGGCGTCAGGCGTGTGTGTGTGTGGGTGTGTGTGTGGGGGGGGTGGTAAGCTTTTGTTTGTTTGTTATACCATGCACCGAAGCCTGGGGGGGTGAAGAGTGGGGGTGGGGGTAAGGGACATCTGTCTCTGGAG